>NC_042997.1:13585834-13603334 GCF_006345805.1 Octopus sinensis | reverse complement strand
TTTCCAATATTACCTTTCTCTTTAAATATGGTTGGGCGTCTGATATAAAGGGTGATATGGGATGGAAGCAATCCGTCGGTTACGACGATGAGGGTTCCGGTTGATCCGAATCAACGGAACAGCCTGCTCGTGAAATTAACGTGTAAGTGGCTGAGCACTCCACAGACACGTGCACCCTTAACGTAGTTCTCGGGGATATTCAGCGTGACACAGAGAGTGACAAGGCCGGCCCCTTGAAATACAGGTACAACAGAAACAGGAAATAAGAGTGAGAGAAAGTTGTGGTGAAAGAGTACAGCTGGGATCACCACCATCCCCTGCCGGAGCCTCGTGGAGCTTTTAGGTGTTTTCGCTCAATAAATACTCACAACGCCCGGTCTGGGAATCGAAACCGCGATCCTATGTCCACGAGTCCGCTGCCCTAACCATTGGGCCATTGCGCCCCCACAAGGGTTATATAAAGGGTGCCACGTTAAGTAGCTTGAACGACCAGATAGCGACTCTACTCTTCTACTCAAATGGTGAATCGTGAGTGTTGTATTTAATCCATTTATAATCTAATGACGTAAGTACCAATCTTGTACATAGTTTGGTTCAATTGAGAATATGTTTATGGAAAAGGTCGTATCATCGTCTGCGGAATTCGGACGCCACGTCTGCTGCAAAAGTATAACTGTACTAATCACTATAATGGAGCGACGTCACAGTACGTGACCGCCAAAATATAGTACGTAAACTAAGTATCTACAATGAATTAGTAACCCAGGATCTTTTCATTTCCAAGGCCTGTTTTGTCAGATTTTTCTAGTTAACTAAATAATTTGAAACTTCGTATACTGATAGAGCTTCTCAAAAGAAAACACTAGTTTCAACTTGTTTATTTGAGAAAAATGTATTTTATAATTTTAAGGGTAGATTAAATCTGCGAATTTTAACCAATCGTATTGTTTGTTTTCATTTGAAATAATTAGCTGCATTATCTTAGTGTGACGTAGAAAGCTATTTTGTGACGTAGACAGCTGCGCGTAGGTCCGTGTTTAGTGTGCGTGTGTGTGTGTTTGATGGGGTGTGGGAGACAGAAAGTATGTTGTGTAAGTGAAGTACTTCTGTTAGTGTGTGTGAAGAGACAGAGAGAGTAATGTGTGAAAGAGAGAGATAACTGAAATTTTTTACTCGGTGTATGTGTATATGTATGTATGCATGTATGTGTGTGTGTGTGTATATATCTATGTATGTGTGTGTATGTATGTGTGTGTATGTATGTATGGCCGATTCAGTGTTTACATTATTTCGAGTTAAAATGAAAAGTTACCAAAAGAAATTTTGTCTATATCTTCGATCACTGTCATTATTCCATTGAGTCAACCTCATTATTTTCTACATAGCAAAGATAATCTTTCGTTTTAACTCGAAATAATGTAAACACCGAATCGGCCATACATACATACACACACACACACACATACATACACACACATACGAAAGATTGCCAAAGATAAAAAGCTACAGAAATAAAAGTTACACGAATAAAGTAAGGAATAAAAATCACAAAAAATATACGAAAATTTACAAAAACTAAGTTAGTTATATAACATATAAATTTAATATATAAGTTAGTTAATAATATATAAAAAAATGTGAATAGAAACTGAAGGAATACGGTAACCGGGTGTTTACATTTCACGTATGTTAAATACGTCAGCAAAATAGACGTTTACGTCTATTGAGACGGAGTAAATAATATGAAGCCGAAAGACCGAATACTATTGGTTAAAATTCTAATTATTAAACAACGTTAAACTTTGAAATTACAATTCCGTTTTCATTCTGGTTTACAATTATGTTTTCTTTTGACAAATTCTACCAGTATACGAAGTTTCAAATTGTTTGGTTAAGTATGAAAAATCTGAAAAACAGGCCTTGGAAATGAAAAGATCCGTAACCCATCTATCTATCTATCTATCTATCTATCTATCTATCTATCTATCTATCTATCTATCTATCTATCTATCTATCTATCTATCTATCTATCTATATATCTATCTATCTATCTATCTATCTATCTATCCTTTTCTTCATTTTTTATTTTTATTTTTATTTTTTTAATTTGATTTTTTTTTGTTCTTTTCTTCCCTTTTACGATCCCTGTTGATTGAAAACCTACGCCAACCCTTTTTTTTGTTTCTTTTGTTTTTTGTTTTTTTCATCCCCCAAAAGAAAAGCTCTACCTTGTAACTTGTCCCATCTGTGTGCAGCCATGTGTGGCCAATAAAGAAACTTATCTATCTATCTATCTATCTATCTATCTATCTATCTATCTATCTGTCAGTCTCTCTGTCTATCTCTATCTCTCTATATATGTACATGTGTGTGTGTGTGTGCATGTGTGTGTGTGAGTGTGTGTGAGTGTGTGTGTGTGTGTATGTGTAACGAGAACTTTGGGTGGAGATTTATAAATCCGTTAATGCACTGTTACGTAACTTTTCAAAAACCAGACGTTTTGTTGTTGCATTGCTCATCCATAGGATATTACAATAAAAAAAATCCTTCCTGGTAGTGGAATAGACAAACGCTAACTATGGCCTTGCTTTTTGCTTTTTGAGCCAAAAAATTAACTAACTAACTAACTAACGTTAGTATCAAACAAAACAGTAGAATGAGATAAACAATAGAGACCATATATATTGAAAAAGATTTATTACAAGGAAATTCTAGCATAACGGAGCATAAATATCAAGGGCCAGAACATAAATCATGTACACGTCAGTGTTTTCATTAAAAATAATACTAGACAAATATGCTCGCTATACGGAAAAATAAAACTAACAACGAATGTAGATTAACATCACTAATAAATGGCACACTTATTTAAGCAATAACTTTGACAGAACAGCAGGGGACCATGTGAAATACTTGATGATACCTAGGTAATTCCATTCTCCGCCTTAACTGACGCCAGACTAGAAATCACGAACTGATAACATGTAAAGAAAATGTTCTTCCTTCTCCTACAGCTTGTAAAAATCATTAATATAAACCCCTGCCAGGATCGGAGTTCAATCTTCCCCACTCACGGCGCATAAACACTGAAATCAAAACAAAGAAATTCATTCTCTCTTCTTATATTATATAATTCTTCTCTACCTTTTCTTCTTCCTATCCACAAACGCCTACTTTCATAAATCTAAATACAAAGTAAAACTACCTACACCCACCCATCCATATTGTATCTGTGTGATTAGTCAAAGTATTTACGGAGCCCGCCCATAACACACACAAAACCTGATTGGTGTAAATTGGTAAATATCCCTTAGCTAATCATTCGATACAACCTGAACACTAACGCAATTTTTTACCTGAAGAAAAGAACACCTGTATTTAATTGTTCCCCTTAAAATCATGGATATTGCAGATCATTTATGTAATATCCTATGGATAAGGAATGCAACAACAAAGCATGTGATTAGTGGAAACATATGTAGCAATGTATTATAATGGCTCTGTGGTAAGTAGCTTGCTTACCAACTGCACGGTTCCGGGTTCAGGCCCACTGCGTGGCTCCTTGGACGAGTGTCTCCGATTATAGCCTCGAGCCGACCAAAGCCTTGTGAGTGGATTTGGTAGACGGAAACTGAAAGAAGCCCGTCGTATATATGTATGTATATATATATATATATAATATATATATATATATATATATATATATATATATATATATATATGTATGTAGGTATGTATGTATGTAGTATGTATGTATGTATGTATGTGTATATGTTTTTGTGTCTGTTGTTTGTCCCCAACATCGCTTGACAACCGATGGTGGTGTTTACGTCTCCGTAGCCTAGTGGTTCGGCAAAAAGAGACCGATAGAAAAGTACTGGGCTTCCAAAGAATAAGTTCTGGGGTCGATTGCTCGACTAAAGGCGGTGCTTCAGCATGGCCGCAGTCAAATGACTGAAACAAGTAAAAGAGAAAAAAGAGATAAAAGAAAGTTCATGAATTTCTAACCAAAGTTCTCGTTATTCATATACTCATCCTACGCTATAGTGGCAGCAAACTGATAGCCATCCAGTAAAATTCCACTGGAAGATGGGAATAATAAGCGGTATCCAATATATATAGCATAGGAGCTTTTTATGAGCACATCCAAAAACTTCACGCATAAATGAATTTAAAGGATCAGCATTCTGCCATTGATAAGACAAAAGAAACAATGTAAATATTTTGCGTTCCATTATTGATGTGAATATGTTAAAGAAATTATTTTTCATTATGTCTGAAATCTATGCGGTTATCTGATAAGAACGGCTTCTTTCAAATGATGTTTTCATTAATCACTTAAAGGAGTCGCTTGAAACAGCCGTACTAAATTGACACCTGTACATCTTTGATATTCATTTATATTTTGTTCACTTAACTTGGAATCTGCACTTCGGATATATTATAGAAAATACCTTTATAAGAAGTACATGAATGATTACCAAGGGCGGATATCTTAGCTGGGTTGCGTTGTGTGCACATACAACAGGAATATCAGGTACAAATACCCCTGTACGTTGCTTTGATAGTCAATATTCAATTAATATTGCTTGGGTGTGCGGATTATACCGACCTAGCAAGGTGCCTCAATATAAGTACCTAATTTAACGGAATCTTAATTATACACACACGCACACACACACACACACACACACACACACACATACACACACACACATACACACACATATATGTATGTATGTAGAGAGTGTGAGTGCGGATGATAGTGAGAGAGCGAGAAAATACATATATACATATATTATTTGATTAATCGATGGGGATATATATGTTATATATGCTTATATTATATATAATCCGATCAATCAATCAATCGATCAGTCTCTCTCTGTCTATCTATCTCTCTATTTATCGATCGATCGATCGAGCGATCTACCTATCTTTTATCTTTTTTATCATTGCATTGCGGCCAAACTGCAGCATCGCCTTCATACTTATCCTATCGGTCTTTTGCATGAATCTATGTTATGTGAAAGTAAACAAACGAACACCGGTTTTCAACTGTAGTGGGCACAAACACAAAGACACACATACACCCCACACACTCAAACACACTTGCGCGCGCACACACACAAGCACAAACACACACACACATTCAGATATAGGTATATATGTATATATACACAAGACTATATCCATTAACGACAGAACCAAAATGAAAAAATGTGGTCGACCTAACTGTGGTACATGCCCCCACCTTTGGTGGGTGAAATAATTAAGATTAAATCAAATTTCACCTATGCCTCGGAAAATATAATATATGCCTTTACATGCTTAGGGTGTGGTAATAATTATATTGGCCAAACAGGAATATCACTCCGTCGAAGAACCACTCTTCACATAGAACAAATCCGCCATCCACAATACAGACAGACACAGGACAGGGAACACAGAGAAAGGTGTGCTAGGAATCTTAATCCTAATTTCCTAATTTTCCCCTTCTATCAATGTTCACAGAGCATCTCAGTACAACAAAGAATGAATAAAGCGGCAACTTTCATCAATAAATATCTTTCACAACTCAATCTGAACACATAACGTAATACAGAACACTACTAAACTTTCAATTAATACCACTAACCCCAATACACCCCATACACCATTCACATTACAGATCTATTTCTGCCCTAATCCAGAACTACTTACCTCCCTTACACATAACTTTTTACTCAAGGACTAGTAGAGCTGACACCGTTCAATAATCGGTGTGCATTCAAAGCAATGATTAGTTATTTTACGAAATCGGTATGCTTTTGAATCTTCTTTCTCAGACCCACCTTCTTGGCAGCACCTGTTTCCCTCTTCTTCGTTTTCTTCATCTACCGCCTGATCATCCACCTACACATTTCTTCACCGCCATCATGGATACTACACACGCACACGCTTACACACACACACATACACACACACTCACACACATAGGCACGCTTTTGGGTAAGAGTATAAGAACTGCACCCCCCTCTGCCAAGCCATATATGTATGTAAATGTATGTATGTATGTATGTGTGTATAGATAGTTATATTTCTATATATGTTTGTGTGAAGTTTCTATCTTTTATGTTTTACTTGTTTCACTGATTAGACTGCGGTCATACTGGGGCAACGCCTTGGAGTATTTTTAGTCGAATGAATCAACCCCAGTACTGTTTTTATGCCTGGTACTTATCCTATCGGTGACTTTACTGAACTGCTAAGTTAAACGCACCAGCACTGGTTGACAAGCAGTGGTGGTGAAGAAACACAGTCACAATGACACAAGACACACACGCACGCACACACACACACACACACACACACACACACACACACAAACATGCACACTCACATACACGTATACGCTCACACACACACACATAATTTTTACATTAAAAATGTAATCTGGAAAACCATAGGCAAGAATGCGGTTTAAGATGTGTACATACATCTCAATATACCTTTAAGATGTTTAAGTAAATGTATTACACAAACTACTGGAATTAGAATAAGAATTAAGTAAATTAAAAAACTAATAATTAACTGGAATTAAGTGGACTTCAAAAATAAAGCTAAGAATTGAAGAGTAAGACTTCGTTTAATAAAATTAACTATAAGCAGGATATATAAATTAATATGATATAAAAAGGAAATGATAAAACTATAGATTAATAACTAAAAATATAATAAATAATAAATCAGAAATGTATTGAATACATCAAAAAATAAGAATACTCTTCTAATTTGTAGAATGTTAGCTGGACTATAATACTAAGGTACCCATAAAAACCATGATCTTTTTAAAGACCAAACCCATCAATAAATACCTAACTGGCCGAGGTAATTTTCATGTCACGAGGAAATATAGCTATTTATAGCAACACCATCATTTCCTTAAACACTCCTATTCGGTCAGTCTACAAGTTCTCTTCAGATGACCTTCGAACGGCAGCAAACAACAGAACCTCAAAATGCTGCACCGACAATTAATACCAAGATACACACATAACAGTGGGGCATCGGTGGCATCCGTAACATGCTTAAGTCCAAGGGAAGAATGCTGCAATAACTGTATTATAGAATGCGGATGTGTAAATCTCCGTTCTTCTGAACTATGTTAATTTCATTACACACACACACACACACACAACACACACACACACACACCACACACACACACACACATGTATGAATGCATATATTTATATTTATATAAGTACGTAGGCTCGAAACGTTAAAGACTTTTTCACTTCTCGAGCGTTAAACTAATTCATCTGTTTATTGTCTACACCACTTGAATTCGTCTTTTGTTTTTTTTTGTGAATTCTCGCTATGTATATGTATATACGCATGTATGTGTATATATATATATGTATGTGTGTGTGTGTGCGTATATATATATATATATATATATATGTATATTTATATGTATACGTGTGACATGATAAACAAAAGCAGACAAATAGCAGACAAAAAATTGGTAGGAGTGACATATATAATTTTAATTACTATTTAACGCAGTTATACATTAATTGAAGTTTTGTAGGCGCGTAGAACCTTCACCTCATTAGATGCTATTGGCATCATCCTTGCATTTGCCAGCATGCAAATCTCGTGTGCGTCACAGTCGAAATGGTATATATTTATATGAACAGATATAAATATGCATGGATAATACGCAAACATGCTATTTACTATTTTTTAAAAATATTTTCATTTGTTGTTTAATCTTGAATGCAACACCAGTGAATTTTATTCGGGAAAGAATCAATTTCTTTCATTTTCAATTCCAGACATCAACTTGCAACAAAATATTGACAATTTCCGGTCAAATATTCGTTTGTCTATTTATGATGATCGTAAAACTTGTTTTGACGACTACCAGTACTTCCTTTATTCTGTTTTATTGTGATTGCTTTAGACTACACTCAATAATCTTGTGTTCTCCTTTATAATAGAGATAAAGTATATAAAAACACTATTGCTTGTAAGCTATTAAATTTCACTTATTGAAATGAATAGTGTCCATCATATAACGTATTTCCTCTCATATTTAAGCATTTTTTTGCCTCATATCAAAGATGTGTTCTAACACTGGAAGCACATGTTTCAAATTACAGAAAAATCGAAGCCAAATAATAAATATAAATAAAAAAATCAAAATTGTTTCTCACAAAAGCAATTCATATCGGAGCTGCAGTTCTTTCAATATATATTTTTTTCAAAATGTATGTCTTTATTTATAGCTTGTTTTTAAGAAGATGAATATATAATATAGTATCATATATATAATAATAATATAATAGATATATATATATATAATATATATATATATATCATATGATATATAATATATATATATATCTATATGTATATATATATATCTATATATATATATTTATATCTGTTATATATATATATATATATATATATATATATATATATTATGTATATATATGTATTATATATATATCTAATTATAATATTTTATATATATATATATATATATATATACACGGTATGTGTATGTGCGCGTGCGTATACATGTGTACCTCTATGTATGTGCATATATATTTGTGCATGTATGTTGTATGTGTATGTGTTACTCGTAGATATAATTGCGCGAGAAAATTCGTTTGCCATTTGAAAATATTCATATATTCATCCCTTATACACTAACACACACACCACCACACATATGTAAGTAATGGATCTATATACTTACGCAATGTAAGTATATATATATATATATATATATATATATAATATATATAGATATATATATCAGAGAGAGAGAGAGAGAGAGAGAGATAGACATGTATGTTGTGTATAGTCACGTATATATGTATATGGTATATGTAGGTATAAATGTACTGTAAAAAGAAAGATAGCGAAAGAATGGTAGCGGGCGGAGATGAGAAAGAAAGAGAATAGGAAAGTCACACACAAATCATATATGCATAAAGGCATACGAATACACGTAGTTTTAGATGAGGATAGTGGAAACCATCTGTTTTATTGCAACTATTTTCTTTTCATATACTTTCACCTTTCCTTAACATTTCTCCCCTTTTCTTTCATTTTCTTTCTCTCTCCAGTACAATAAAGAAAAATGATAAAAAAAAATTCCTAAAAAAAAAAAATGCAATACATAGAATTATAGAAGAGAAAAAAAACGATAACAACAAACAAACTATAAAACAACGAAAGAATAAACGTTTTGCCAAAAGAAGATAGAAGTAATTATTTTCTATTGTCTAGTAATTGCACTGCTTGCGAAGATCGTGCTAAAATTCCAATGCTTCTCACCGGTTCCCTGTCTTCCCTTCCAGATCGCTTGCTTTTGTGGTTGTGTTAAAAGATGAAACGGTATCGGTCTATTGAAAGCCTCAATGAACGACTGGGAGAAAATAAACCAAAAATATAGGTATTGTCAAAAATAGTTATCGTCGTAGTTCTTTGGCAAAAATCTTATGATGTATTTTTTTCTCTTCCTTTTTTACTATTATTATAACCTCCATTTATATTAAACGACGTGTCCCCTTCTTTGCCTCCCTGCCCTTTGTCTCTTGTTTTTATTTTCTGTATGTATGTATGTGAGGGTATACGTGTATGTGTGTGAATATATATATATATATATGTTGTCTTGCTTTTATTGTTTCTCAGTTTCTCAGTTTCTCAGGGCACACACTGAGGCATACACGCAGAGACAGAATCACCACACTCATTCCAGTCTCTATCCCCGCATACTTGGATGTGTTATAGATATGAACACGCATTCGTACACACAGACGTACAAAAGCAAACACAAATACCCACTCATTCATACATTTGGACTTAAGATATATATAGCACCACATATTTATTTATAACATCGCATGGGTGTATAGGCATTTAAAAGTATACAACATTTATGGGTGATTGTTCAGATAAAAATATAACTACGGTATTTACAGTTATATAAGCAAACACATTCACACATACACACAAATATGTGCATGTAATTCATGTATGTGTACGCAGTATATGCAACCGCACACAAATACACTCAAGCATGAATCTCTCTCTCCCTCTCCATTTATCTATCTATCTATCTATCTATCTATCTATCTATCTATCTATCTATCTATCTATCTATCTATCTATCTATCTATCTATCTATCTATCTATATCTATGTATCTATGTATCTATGTATGTATCTATCTATCTATCTATCTATCTATCTATCTCCTATCTATCTATCTATAATATATATCAATCAATCTATCTATCTATCATATATATATATCATCAATCAATCAATTTATCTATCTATCTATCTATCTATCTATCTATCTATCTATCTATCTATCTATCTATCTATCTATCATTCTATCTCCTCTCTCTCTCTCTCTCTCTCTATATATATATATATATATATATATATAGACAAACATATTATATTATATATAATTTACATTGTATATGGAATATAATACACTTACATAACGTGAATTTGTATGTACATATTATTTATAATATATATCATATACAAACATGCACAAACATCCTAACACATGCGTACACATTTATGTATGCAAATGTACATATATGCAATTGCATGTATATGCATTACTATATTTGCCTGTCTGTTAAACGGTCTTGTGTCTCTGTCTCTCTGTTTATCTAACTATGTATATATATATATATATATATGTGTGTGTGGTGTATGTGTGTATGTGTGTACATATATATTACATATATTATACACAGACACACAAACGCACTCGCACACACACACATGTATATACATATGTCACATAAACATATATATGCATGTTTTATACGTACACCGGCATACATACGAACTTTTCTCTTCTCTCTCCTTTCCGACACTCCCGCACATAAATACATAACATATTTAAGTGTAGAGTTGATGCCCCCAACTATACAATTTATGTCTGAACGTGCATATATGTATAAAATATTTGAATCTCTCTCTCTCTCTCTCTCTCTCTCTCTCTCTCTCTCTCTCTTCATATATATATATATATATATATCTATATATATATATATTATATATATATCTTTTGTTCTCTGACCGTTAATGGCTTGAAAGCAATTTGACTAAACCAAGGATTGATCAGAAATGTATTTGATATCTTTAGAATATCCGATGATACATAAAGGAAATATCTTTATAGTTAAGATAGTTGTGCAGGACCGTTGTAGGCAGAATAAATATCGACAGATCTATATTTGATACTATGTCGATTTTCCTTTCTGATTGTCTCTTTATCTCTGTATAGTATTGTCTATTCTCTTTTAGTCTGTCCGTCTCTTTCTTTATGATATGTATATTAAGTGTGAATGAACGTATGTTTGTGAAAGGAAATGTGTGTTTGTGTGAGTTATGATGCGTCTGTATTTATGCATATACATGTATGTGGTGGCGGTAATCTTAGTTGTGGTAGTGGTGGTGGTGGTGTGTGTGTGTGTGTGTGTGCGTGCGTGTGTGTGTTGTTTCCAGTGTGTTATATATGTCTGTATTTGCGTTTAAATACATATGTTACGTCACATAAAGGACTAAACTGAATGCATGACTGCCACCATTTGCCAATTACATGTCTAGAAGATGGCCATTAGTCTAAATATAAGGATCGATATATTTACCAAAACATTTTTTTAAGATGCAAGAAGGGTTGAAGTTAAGGCATCAATAGGACCGAAAGACTATGAGTTTAAACCGCCACGAGAATCAAAGGGCTTGAATTAACAAGGAGTGGAAAGGGCGGCGAGCTGGCAGAATCGTTAGCACGCCGGGCGAAATGCGTAGCCGTATTTCGTCTGCCGTTACATTCTGAGTTCAAATTCCGCCGAGGTTGACTTTGCCTTTCATCCTTTCGGGGTCGATAAATTAAGTACCAGTTACGCACTGGGGGATCGATGTAATCGACTTAATCCGTTTGTCTGTTCTTGTTTGTCCCCTCTATGTTTAGCCCCTTGTGGGTAGTAAAGAAATAAGGAGTGGAAAACATTTTTATTTTCAAATTATTGTTAACTAGTTTATTTTTAGTTTTGGCTAGTTGATCCATTGATTTTGTCTATAACATTTCTTATAACTACGGCTTTAAAAATATTTTACAATTTTAATAGGGTTCTGTCCAGTAAATACTTACAAATATATAGTTGAATTGTAGTGGAAAGATATCCATACGTTGTTTTCTGCTTAGTTGATAATGTTGCTTTCTTTTGAGTGTCATGCCGTGATGTAGGTTCATCTGGGATCTTTCACGGCAAAGATCAAGGTATTTCTTGAAAATATTCACCCACACCCTATGTCGATCTCTCAGGTGTTTTTTGGCAATATATGTGACTGTCGTGACCCTTTGAATTACAAACAATTGCAACACCTGGTCTTTACACCAGATGGGATAGGTGGGGACTTTGGAAGAGTGTAGAAGTATTCTTTTCGGGGACTGGTATAATTGCTATGAAGTGTTGTAGCTTTATATCATGGATGGAAGCACTCCGTCGGTTACGACGACGAGGGTTCCGGTTGATCCGAATCAACGGAACAGCCTGCTCGTGAAATTAACGTGCAAGTGGCTGAGCACTCCACAGACACGTGTACCGTTAACGTAGTTCTTGGGGATATTCAGCGTGACACAGAGAGTGACAAGGCCGGCCCTTTGAAATACAGGTACAACAGAAACAGGAAGTAAGAGTGAGAGAAAGTTGTGGTGAAAGAGTACAGCAGGGATCACAACCATCCCCTGCCGGAGCCTCGTGGAGCTTTAGGTGTTTTCGCTCAATAAACACTCACAACGCCCGGTCTGGGAATCGAAACCGCGATCCTATGACCGCGAGTCCGCTGCCCTAACCACTGGGCCATTGCGCCTCCACAGCTTTATATCAATATCTTGCATAAAGAGACTGGCATTTTTGTTCCAGGACCTTTTACTGGATATCTTTCCAATTAGCTTTTTAAAAGTTCTGGTCGTAAAGGAATCATGTACTCCTTGTTAACTGCATGTGTAAAGTTTTCCTTAGAACGTGCATTATTAGTTCTACTAAATTATGACCCGAAACAATTGTTGGTATTTCCTTAACATCATGTTACGCGACGTATTATTTGTGAAAAAGAGGTTCAGTATATTGTTTGATAAGTGGAGGCGCAATGGCTCAGCGGACTCGCGGTCATAGGATCGCGGTTTCGATTCCCAGACTGGGCGTTGTGAGTGTTTATTGAGCGAAAACACCTAAAAGCTCCACGAGGCTCCGGCAGGGGATGGTGTGATCCCTGCTGTACTTTTCACCACAACTTTCTCTCACTCTTACTTTCTTTTTGTTGTACCTGTATTTCAAAGGGCCGGCCTTGTCACTCTCTGTGTCACGCTGAATATCCCCGAGAACTACGTTAAGGGTACACGTGTCTGTGGAGTGCTCAGCCACTTACACGTTAATTTCACGAGCAGGCTGTTCCGTTGATTCGGATCAACCGGAACCCTCGTCGTCGTAACCGACGGAGTGCTTCCATCCATATTGTTTGATATGGTTGGTTGGAGTACTCCTTGTTCCATGTATAATGTGTTAGCTTTACCACATTTTAAGTCAGCCTTCATAACTTAGATTCTACTGGAATGTTTTCGCTTATAATCAATAGTAACAATTATTTCGTAGGGTTTTCATTACATTAATATATCTGATGAGGTATTTTTTTGCTTTTCATTATAAAATATTATATAAACAGGCGCAGGAGTGGCTGTGTGGTAAGTAGCTTGCTAACCAACCACATGGTTCCGGGTTCAGTCCCGCTTCGTGGCAGCTTCGGCAAGTGTCTTCTACTATAGCCTCGGGCTGACTAAAGCCTTGTGAGTGGATTTGGTAGACGGAAACTGAAAGAAGGCTGTCGTATATATGTATATATATATATATGTGTGTGTGTGTTTGTGTTTGTCCCCCTAGCATTGCTTGACAACCGATGCTGGTGTGTTTACGTCCCCGTCACTTAGCGGTTCGGCAAAAGAGATCGATATAATAAGTACTGGGCTTACAAAGAATAAGTCCCGGGGTCGATTTGCTCGACTAAAGGCGGTGCTCCAGCATGGCCGCAGTCAAATGACTGAAACAAGTAAAAGAGTAAAAAAAGTAAAAGAGTAAATATTTCCTGAAATGCAAAAGTAGACCTTTGTCTTCTGTCGGAAGGTTATGACAATGTGGAAGAGATGTTCGTGACGTCGCTTGCGAGAATGCATTTATTCCTAGTTTTCATCTATATTTTTTTTTTAAATTACCGTTCGATAGATGTTAGCTATATACAATTGATTAGATATTTACAATTTTTTTGCATAATAATAATAATTATTATGATCGTAATGTATAGAATATTTTTTGAAAATATTTGACTATTTATGAACTAATACAAATTGTTGTTTGCATAATTTGTTCAGTGAAAAGGTGAATATTTTAAGTTGAAAGAAAGGAAACACTCTGTGGCAGGTTTGTACACTGGAAATCAAAAAAAAAAAAAGCGTGGCTATGTATGTAGTCAGCAGTTTGCTCTCCAGTCACATGTCTCTGAGGTAATTTCCACTGTGTAGCATTTTAGGCAAATGCCTTCAACTATAAGATCGGTCGACCAAGCTTTGTAAGCGGATTTGATAGATGAAACCCGTCGTGTATATATATATATATATATATATATATATATATATATATATATATATATATAGATACACATACATATACACATGCATTAAATATACATATACTATATACATATATATACACACACATACAGAAACCTTCGTATATATATATATATGTATATGTATATATATATATGTATATATAATATATATATATATATATATATATATAATATATATATATATATATATATATATATATATATATTATATATATATATATATATGTACATAGCTATATATGTATATCTATGTGTTTGCGCTCCCACTGCTTGATAAGCAGGGTTTGTTTGTTTACATTCCCGTTATATAGTAGTTTGACAAAGATATCTGACAGAACAAGTACCAGGCGTTAAAAATGTAAGTATTAGAGTCGATTTGTTTGACTAAAGCTCTTCAAAGTGGTGTCCCAGTATGGCTGTAATCCAGCGACCGAAAGGAGTTAATGACAAAAGATTGGTTAAAAGCAGTATGAAATAAATATTTCCAGGCGCAGGAGTGGCTGTGTGGAAAGTAGCTTGCTTACCAACCACATGGTTCCAGGTTCAGTCCCACTGCATGGCATCTTGGGCAAGTGTCTTCTGCTATAGCCCCGGGCCGACCAATGCTTTGTGAGTGGATTTGGTAGACGGAAACTGAAAGAAGCCCGTCGTATATATATATATATATATATATGTGTGTGTGTATGTTTGTGTGTCTGTGTTTGTCCCCCTAACATTGCTTGACATCCGATGCTGGTGTGTTTACGTCCCCGTTACTTAGCGGTTCGGCAAAAGAGACTGATAGAATAAGTACTGGGCTTACAAAGAATAAGTCCCGGGGTCGATTTGCTCGACTAAAGGCGGTGCTCCAGCATGGCCGCAGTCACATGACTGAAACAAGTAAAAAAAAAAAAAAGAAAAAAGATTAGTGTTTTAATGTTTTCATATTAATATTCAGTTTTACTAGTGACGTGTGTCTTGGAATTTGCATCTAGATATAAACCTACCTAAGTTATTTATTCTGTTGTCGATGATTCAGACAAGTGCTATATCTCCTTGGATATAACAAGATAGGAGAACTACAAATAACTGGAGTTATAAGTTGGCAGTGCGGGTGGGTGGAAAATATGGCAAACCTCCTAATATTGTAGTCAACCGAATCTTTCCTCCATTTCTAAATTATCTTAGATGAAAAAGTGCTACTAGCTCTAGCTTCGATTCTGAAAGTCATATTATGATCAAACAGCCTTGATTTGAAAGTGTAACTACGTACACGTATCTAACCTGATATGCAGTAACTATACATTGATAAGTAACGTTGTCCACAGGGGGGAATGTACAAATGCAATTTCACAATCTATTTGAGGGTCCACAATCTACTTAAAGTCTCAGGCAGCTGTGCCCTGTGTTACCAGCACTTTGTCTAAAATTGCAACATACCTGCAAATTTATCCGTGGCAGGAACAGTAAGATTATCAAAGTTAGTCCTACTGCCACCGTTTTCATTCCGAAGTTTACCGTGCGCAGGTTCTGCGTCGCATTCACGTACGTTTTGGTGAATGGAATGCGGAAAGGATTGAAAGTTGACATTACAAAGGTTTTTGTCTGGTTTGTGATGTTCGTGGAATGAGTTGTTATTTAACTCTGATGTAATGGTTTTTTAATCGTGCATTTTTTAAATTCATTGAATCTCACTTACTACGACCATGGATATAGAAGAGATCATTGTCTTCATAAAAGCTGTCTAGGAGTATAGAGAAATTATCATGTAAGCAACGTAGAATGTACGTCCCCACGTGGTTTGTCACACACACACACACACACACACACACACACACTCACACACACACACACACACACTCACACACACACATATATATACACACACAAAGTACATACAGATCGTGGACAAGAAATAGAATAGTTTATCAATAAAGAGAAAAGTTATCGGAAGTTGTAAAATATCGTTCTTTAGTATATTTAAATATAAGGTTTATGAATTTTCTTAAGCGAAAGAAATATTACATAATTCTTTTTTTTTTTTTTTGTCTATTGATGAAATTCAGTCATCTGTATCACTGTCGAAATATGTGACCATACTGACTGGCCGACATGTCGGTTTCCACTGTAAGGCGGCGAGCTGGCAGAAACGTTAGCACGCCGGGCGAAATGCTTAGCGGTATTTCGTCTGTCTTTACTTTCTGAGTTCAAATTCCGCCTAGGTCGACTTTGCCTTTCATCCTTTCGGGGTCGATAAATTAAGCACCAGTTACGCACTGGGGTCGATGTAATCGACTTAATACCTATGTCTGTCCTTGTTTGTCCCTTCTGTGTTTAGCCCCTTGTGGGTAATAAAGAAATAGAAATAGGTATTTCGTCTGCCTTACGTTGTGAGTTCAAATTCCGCCTAGGTCGACTTTGCCTTTCATCCTTTCGGGGTCGATAAATTAAGCACCAGTTACGCACTGGGGTCGATGTAATCGACTTAATACCTATGTCTGTCCTTGTTTGTCCCTTCTGTGTTTAGCCCCTTGTGGGTAATAAAGAAATAGAAATAGGTATTTCGTCTGCCGTTACGTTGTGAGTTCAAATTCCGCTAGATTGACTTTGCCTTTCATCCTTTCGGGGTCGATAAATTAAGTACCAGTTAAGTACCACTGGGGTCGATGTAATCGACTTAATACCTATGTCTGTCATTGTTTGTCCCCTCTGTGTTTAGCCCCTTGTGGGTAATAAAGAAATAGGTTTCCACTGACAAGTCAACGAGGTCACTTGACTAGAGAAGACTTGTTTTCAGT
>NC_042997.1:13560834-13580834 GCF_006345805.1 Octopus sinensis | reverse complement strand
AGATCATCGACCCGTTAGAATATGTTTCCTGCTCATGTATTTTTCTCGCAGCTGTTGATCTGCGACTGTTTATGTAACACAGGAAGGGCATCAACTACAAAATAGCAAAGATAGTATTTATATTTTATTCTAATTTTGATTTTAAATCAAAATCGTAACGAAATAGAAAATAAAAATAAAAATTGTATATATCTAAATGCTAAAAGGACTTGTGACTCTATGGTTATAGACCATTCTTATGCAGCAAGAGAATAGACACATATTTCTAAGACGAAATTAACTCATGGTTGGGGGTCTATGATTAAAGAACATAATTAAATTATATTGTAAGCATATTATTAAATAATATAATGCCGAATGCTCGACGACACAGACACGATGCCAATCCAATCAATTCTAATCTAAGTGAAGCAATTCAATAATACAATCGAATGTCGCTTTCTTTTATTCACAGAAAAATCTTAAATATAACTTTAATTCTTCGACATTATTTCTAGGTAATAATAGAAAAGCTAAGGGCTCTAAAACGCTATTCATATGACTTTTATATTAGGCCTGTTGTTCATTTAATGATTATGGAACACTAGCAACATAAAGTGAATACTATTGTTTATTAATTTCAAATAAATAATTCACTAAATTTCTTTAATGCACATATTCCGTACATATTCCGTATTACCATTATATAGTAATATAATCTCCAGGCCGAATGTCTGTGGATATGTCAGGTTCTGTACTAATATCTACTTTTTAATTCCCTTGAGTCATTAGAATAAAAGATGAAGTGAGTCATTAAATTGTAATTTGATCAGCACCATCTTAAAAATAAGTGAAGTGACTCGACTGCAATGTTCATACACGTATACACACATACAGTCGCAACACATTCGGTCCATTCACAAAGAAAATATCACTAACCGTGGTTGTGTGGTAAGAAGCTTGCTTCCTAACCACATAGTTTCACTTTTAGTCACTGCGTGACCTCATGGCCAGGTATCTTCTACTATAGTCTCGGGCCGACCAAAGCCTCGTGGCTGGATTTGGTAGTAGACGGAAACTGAGAGAAACTCGTCGTGTATATGTGTATGTGTCTGTGTGTGCGTATGTGAGTATGTGTGAGCGTGTGTGTGTGTGTGAGTATGTATGTGTGTGCGCGCGTGAGTTTCTTAATGACTGTGTTGGCTTGCTTACGTCCCCGTAAGCAAACTTAAAGAAAAATATAAGTACTGGGATGAAGTTATTCGACTGAAGGTTCTTTAAAGCTGTACCCCAGTATGGCCGCAGTCCAATGCCTGAAACAGATAAAAGATAAAAATGAATAAGTATTTTACCACTCACGCAGTTCACAGAATCCATACTATTCACACACACACACACACACACCCTCTCCCTCACTCAGAAACAACCTCATTAAGATCCCTATAGTTACATAGTATCTGTAAACAGGATGGAAAAGATCTGCTGTAAAGAGGTCATGATGATGATTACACGAATGACGACGTAGAAACGTGATGAACTTCATTGATTGAGTGAAGTACCGAATGGATAATATAACAATCAATCACTTAACTGGTTAAATAATTAACTAGTTAAATACTAATAATAGTAATAATAATAATAATAATAATAATAATAATAATAATAATGGGGCGGGGTGATAGAGATATATCCCTCCTGATACAGGGACGCCTCTAAGGTTAATGGAGGAACCCCACTGTCCGAGATTTCACTGAAATCCTATGAGCAAGTGCCCTCTCCAATTCCTTTTCTCCGACTCACAGGTAAACACTTAGAGAGGTACTATCCACTCTTGCCATTTTCGTAGCTTTTACCCACCTGTCAATAAACTCTTCTCTCTCCACTCTCAATTTTAGTTTTCAAGTGAAACTTGAAAAAGTGAATGAGAGCTCTACCAAAGAGGAATGTATCTGTCCTCAGCCTTTCAGCCTTGTTCACCAAACATCCTCTTTTGCCACAGCCACCAGGCAAAGGAAAACTGGGCGGCGGTGCAATCATCACTATAGATTCGGCCGACAGACGGATCCGGCCCACACGTGACAGCAGCTGTTCAGTATAACCCCACAAGTCAGCAATGCCCGGACACTCAACGAGAGCGTGCAGAACGGTTTCGTCACTCTGCGCTCTCCTCGGACAACTCAGTCTGACAGCACATCGTGCCTGTAGAGCATATCTCGAACCGGTAGCGACACCCGGTAGCACTGCCAGGCCAAGGACATCTAGAAATTATCCATACACGCCCGTGTCGGGAGTGTATGGTGTATCTATGTTGCCAGACTGTAGGGATAGTCGGGCGTTTCTTGTTTCCACCACTACAGTTGTTGGTGTCATTGTGGGGGTGGGATTCTGCTTTTGAAAATGTTGCTTCAATGATTGTTGCTGCATTGATTGTTGTTGTAGCTTTTGGCCTTCCTATGGTGGTGGTGGTCGCATAGCTGCCGTTCCTCGAGCTCCATTTTGTTGATTTTGTGGTCATTCAAATGGGCGTTACACTCACAAGTGTAGCAATTTGGATTCTGCTTTCCACCACGACATAGAGTTGTGCTCCGTTTAGCAGCTCGATAAGGTCAGGGACCTTGTCCAATGATTCCAGTTTTACTTAGATCAAAGTTTCGAACCCGATTCCGGGTCAGTTCTCCTTCCAATATATTTTAATTCCTAGAAGTGAATCCAGGCCTTCGACCACAACGCACGCAACCAATCACCAAATGTCTAATTCTGGTGGTACATCTGATATTTTAACTTTTGCCGTACGCAGTCGAATGCACGAGGGAAGGAGAAGAAGATCCTCGTGTTCGCATTGGACTATTAATTGTTTTTGGGCCAGTGCCTCTGTGAGGAACCTCACTTCCACAGAACCATATTGTCTCCCTCGTGTGAAGAAATCAGTATCAGTCCAAATGCCTTGCGAGCATTTTTCGACTTGGATGTGTGGCGCATTGAAGATTTTCCTCGTCTTTAGTACATCTGTACACGATGGCCCTTCTGGCCGTCTTCTCCATCAAACCTGAAGGGATAGCAAGATTAACTTTCCTATCCCCACTACATACCCAGGTGCTCATGTTATCCTTCCAGGGAGATTTGCTCCTGCAATTTTGTTACTCCAGCAAAGGAGTATGTTTTTATCCTTACTGTTATTGTTGGTGTTTATTATATCATTTTTGCTGTTGGTATTTGTTGTGTGATGGAGGAAAAAGACAACAGAAAAAAGAAGCAAAAGGAAGAAAGAAATTCCTCATCTCCGACAACACCACATAGCACATCACAGCCCATAACACCACAAACACCACAGTGTTGTTCCTTTCATCGTTGGTGTTAGTCGGAGCCAAAGCGACACTTTTGTTTCTGGTGATGTTCATATTGTTGACCGAAGGAGTCAAGCTAATGGGGGAAAACCATTTATATCCTATATGTACTACTTATTTGTCTCTCCTGTCAAATCTTTAATGTTGTTGCTACTGCTTCTGCTGCTGCCTGCTGCTACGCTTATTTTCATTGCTGTTCTTCGTAGTGGTGGTGGCAGAGGGGATGATGGTGGTGGTATCGGAGTTTTTTTTTTTTGTGATTGGAATGGTCAACTTGCTTTTCCTGCTTGCTTGTCTAGTAGCCGCGCCAACAGCGAAGAAATGTCACCCTCTCATTTTTGTAGCAAGACACCCCTTTGTCTATCCCCATCTCTCATCGACGACTGAAATGTTGCTGACACGGAGCAAAATTCAAAATTTTCCACGTGGAATAAGAAATGGAATAGACTGGATAAGTCCCCCAAGAACATGGAAGACTTTTATCCAAAAAAAAGAAAAAATGGAACTCACTAGCAGAAGGATCCCTTATTGTCCACCCTGGTTGAAAATGACAGGAAAGCACCGCTATTTTCCGGAGAAAACTGACGATTTTCGAAAACAAAATACGGAACCGAGGTCAAGCGTGGCTTCCTCAGTAGACGACCAATAATAATAAACAATTACTATCATAGTAGGCGCATTAGGTAAGATAAAAACATTATTCAGACAAATGCATAACAAAAGCACCAGGACTAACAAGTATATATAACATGCAGAAAACAGTACTACTAGGCACCATACACATCCTACGTAAAACACTTTAAATACGGTAAAAATAAGAGAAGCACAACACATACCCAAGGCACACAGAGCTGCGTTCGGTAGTGCAGTGAAGGCACGTGATAAAAAATAAGACTACTGAATAATAATAGTAATAATGATAATAATAATAATAATAATAATAATCAGGACTCAAAGCAGAAACAGAGGGATTTTTAATTGCAGCACAAGACCAAAGCCTCCCCACCAGAAATTACCAAAAACATGTAATGAAAAGAAATATTACAAGTAACTGCAGAATATGTGGAGATGGACAAGAAACAATAAATCATATTATCTCTAGCTGCCCAGTCCTAGCTAAGAAGGAATATATTCACAGACATGACAGAGTTGGAACCTACATACATTGGAAGCTATGCCAACATTATGGAATAACAACAGAAAAAAGATGGTATAGGCACACACCAGAAAAGGTCACAGAAAACGAGAAAGCAACCATACTCTGGGATATGCCGATACACACAGATAGAGAAATTAAGGCCAACAGACCAGATATAGTTGTCAGAGATCATGAAGAAAAAAAATGCTTTCTAATTGATGTATCAATACCGACAGATGACAACGTGTCTCTAAAAGAAATGGAGAAACTCTCAAAATACAAAGACCTGGAAATAGAGGTAACTAGAATGTGGAATCTGAAAACAGAAAAAATTCCTATCATAGTAGGTGCATTAGACATGATAAAAAAATATTCAGACAAATACATAACAAAAACACCAGGACTTACAAACACATATAACATACAGAAAATTGCACTACTAGGCACTGCACACATCCTACGCAGAACACTTTCCATACAATAACCATCAGAGCATCACAACAAATCACAGCACATACCCAAGGCACACAGAGCTGCGCTCGGTAGTGAAGTGAAAGCACACTATAAAAATAAAACTACTGTATGATAATAATAATAATAATAATAATAATAATAATAATAATAATGATTAAAAAAGAAAACAAACTATGCTTGATCAGATATGGTATGCCCAGCTGGCAACAAAGTATGCGATAAGGAAGAAAGAAAAGTCGGGAGATATGACAGGTTAGCCTGGAGAGTTAAGCAGTTCTGGTCGATGAAAAAGGTTGTAGCAATACCAATAATTGTCGGAGCCCTGGGAACAGTGAGCAAAAATCTTGAGAAGTAGGTGGAACAAATAGAGGCTGTGATAAGGGTGGAGCACTTGCAGAAAACAGCACTGCTTGGAACCGCCCGAATACTTCGGAAGATGCGCGAAAAAAAAGAGGTGTTACCTTACTTCCCTGGTAGTGAACAACTGACACTGTAGTACATCTCCAGCGTTATAAGATATGCAAAAGCAATAATAATAATAATAATAATAATAATAATAATAATAATAATAATAAACGTTTCTCTAAAAGAAATGGAGAAATTATCCAAATAAAAAGACCTGGAAATGGAGGCAACTCGAATGTAGAATCTAAAAACAGAAACAATTCTTATCATAGTAGGCACAATAGGAATGATAAAAAAATATTCAGACAAATACATAACAAAAACACCAGGACTTAAAAATATATATAACATACAGAAAATTGCACTACTGGGCACTGCACACATCCTACTCAAAACAGTTTCAATACAGTAACCATAAGAGCATCACAGCAAAACACAGCACATACCCAAGCCACACAGAGCTGCGTTCAGTAGTGAAGTGAAAGCACACTATAAAAATAAAACTACTGAATAATAATAATAGTAATGATGATGATGATAATAATAATAATAATAATAATAATAATAATAATAATAATAATAGATCGACTCCAGTACGCAACTGGTACTTAATTTATCGACCCCTAAAGGATGAAAGGCAAAGTCGACCTCGGTGGAATTTTAACTCAGAACGTAACGGTAGACGAAATACCGCTAAGCATTTCGTCGAGCGTGCTAATGATTCTGCCAGCCCACCACCTTAATAATAATAATAATAATAATAATAATAATAATAATAATAATTATAATAATAATTATAATTATAATTATAATTAATAATAATAATAAAAAAAAGTAATAATAATAATAATAAGAAGAAGAAGAAAAAAATTTTCATGAAGAAAAAAAATGCTTTCTAATTGATGTATCAATACCGGCAGATGACAACGTGTCTCTAAAAGAAATGGAGAAACTCTCAAAATACAAAGACCTGGAAATAGAGGTAACTAGAATGTGGAACCTGAAAACAGAAACAATTCCTATCATAGTAGGTGCATTAGGCATGATAAAAAAATATTCAGACAAATACATAACAAAAACACCAGGACTTACAAACACATATAACATACAGAAAATTGCACTACTAGGCACTGCACACATCCTACGCAGAACACTTTCCATACAATAACCATCAGAGCATCACAACAAATCACAGCACATACCCAAGGCACACAGAGCTGCGCTCGGTAGTGAAGTGAAAGCACGCTATAAAAATAAAACTACTGAATAATAATAATAATAATATTAATAATAAGACAATGACATAGCATGGTACTCTCCAACTTAAGGCAGACTGAAATAGTAATAGAAGTTAGAAGGCCTGATTTAGTAGTACTCATAAAGAGAATAGAAAGTGCCAGACCTAACGTCCCAGATCCTTTTGTCACACTCAAACTCAGTGTGTGACGCACTAATAGACATCTTGACATAGTTATATGTACTACATATCGCCCACCAGATGCCCCAAATCACAGGGGCCTATTCGAAGACTGCCTTGTAAGTATAGAAGAGTTCTTAAACAAAATAGAAGAGCACATCAGTGTACCTCTCATGGAAGACTTCAACCTGCTCAGTGTTAAATGGCCCGAAGGCCTTTTCCTCTCCGGACTGATGCTTTTCGAGCAAAATCAGGTGGAATCCTGCTCAACCTCACCAACAATTTATATATGGAGCAAATAATACTCCAAAAAATCAGGGCAAATATTATACTTGATCTCTACTTCACAACAATGTGGATCTTCTCCATAATATGAAAGTGACACTGACACTAATTTCGGGTCACAACATAATAGAGCTGACCATGTATGGACCAAAGGAACCGACAGACATGTAACCTATAATAAGCAACCAAAACCTGTCCAATCTGAACTACTACAATGCAGACTGGAAATCAAGTGAGAAAGGAGGAATTTCAACCGTGTTTCGTGGTCTGCTACCACAACAGCTCCTTTACAGGATACAGTTAGCTCAAGACATCATCAGGAGGAACCACGTCTGGTTTCGGCCCCTACTCCTCTACCGCTTTGACGTGGCGGCCTCCCTCCTTTCGGAGGTGTCTTCAGCTCTGGTGTTGAGTGTATGTCTTCTATCTCCTTCTTTCTTCTGTACCCTGGCCACTTCGATGTAGCGTCCTGATTACCAAACAGGACTGGACCCAATGTCTCTCTACATGTGACAGAGACATGAAATTGAAAGCTTCCATGTATGTAATGCAAGCCTGTAATGCTACAACTTTGTCCCTGAGAGAATGGCCACTGCATATAAAAATAGATTCCCAAGGAGAGGGAAGTTCTTATAGAATGGTGTACAAAGATTGGAAACCGCCTCAACAGAGAACTCAACGGCAGTGAGTTCTCTGTTAGAAAAAACTGCTGGAGATTAACAAAGAGCTGTTTATGGCTGACCGAGATCATCCTGCCCAGTGTACAGCAGGACACTGACGTCTTGCTGGAGTTCAGCGTCTTAAGCAGTGGTAGCATATTGTCTTCAAACAAGTCTACCATCCTTCTGTCCAACATAGACCAACGGACGTTTGCAGTTTGGGCAAACGTCTCGCCAAAGCTTGACTGGTGTGCTTTCTTTGCCCATGGCTGCGACGACTGGCTACTGGCTCTGCTACCAGAAGTTTGTCTCTGCTTCCCATGGGAAGAGCCGGCCTTGAGCCTCTTCTGAAACTAGATGGCATGCACTGTGTGTTGACATGCTACTTCTAGTTGTAGAGGCTCGACGCTTGTTCCTTGTTGGTGGTCTCCTTGGACTGGCACATGACGCAGCGGAAGTACAGGATTTTTGGCGTTCTTCTGATCCCTTGACGTAAGGACGAAGTTGTCCTCCAGGTGAGGGCCACAGGTTCTGAGCGACCTCTTCCTCACCCACAGTCGTTGCAGACTCCTCAACAGGCCTTCATCCTCAGGCCAAACAAAAACTTCTTCACTTTCCATAACGATAACCGAAAACTTGATAAGCTGATAACGTACACAGCTGTCGCTGACACTGTCTGTGATGTGACAACGTCGTAAGTGAATACAACTCAAAACTGCAGAATTGCACAATACACCTCAGCTAGCACGTAGTCAGCCAATAGCCTAACTCTTCGAGACACGCCCACAACAGAAAGGAACAAACGTATGAATTTTGTTAGCGAACTTAATGTTAGCGGAACTAAATTCAACAGAAGTTAATTGGTCTGCTAACGGTTTCCAAATTTGGTGAAAACGCTAATCTGCTAAACGAAAAGTTAGCTTCACTAATTAACTGTTAGTGCATACCACTAATCATTAGTAATGAGAGCGGTTTCCTCTAACAAAGAACTAATATATATTTCATAATATTGAACGAAATGAAATTTTAAAAAAATTCAACAATCCTCCCTTTTCTTTTTTTCAGAGCAAAAAGGGGAAACAGAGAAAATTTATTGTAAAATTTATTGGCAAAAGAAAAAAAACTTTCCGGAGTCTTAAATAAAATGAAAAAGAGCATTATAGTTAAAACAATTTAGAATTGTAATTAATAGATATTTATGTATTTATTTCTTCTCTTGCGGATATTTTTAATTATTCCGTTACATATGACAAAAATATCTACTGTTATTGTTAATATATACACACTGATTCTTGTTGATTAGTTACAAGGCCTATTTTGTTAGGGCTATATGCGTTAATTAACTGTTTTCATGTAATTGCGCTAAATAAATAAAAAAAATGTGCTAAGGCTTGAAGCAAATCTAATAGTGTAATAGCATATCACGATGAAAAAGTAATTAGTTAAAGATGAGCTTATTTGATTAAAAACGAGATAACTTATAAGCAAAAATTTAAAGATTGTTAAAAGAGTAAAATACGAAGGAGACTACGACAAAAATAATGTAAAATTTGATATACCAAACTATATATTAATAAAAGGTGAATGTTAATAGAAATAACTTTTTCTTATTTTTTTAATGCCCACAAGGCGCTAAATATAGAGGGGACAAACAAGGACAGACACATGGCTTAAGTCGATTACATCGACCCCAGTGCGTAACTGGTATTTAATTTATTGACCCCGAAAGGGATGAAAGGCAAAGTCGACCTCGGTAGAATTTGAACTCAACGTAACGGCAGACGAAATACCTATTTCTTTACTACCCACAAGGGGCTAAACACAGAGAGGACAAACAAGGGAAGACAAACTGATTAAGTCGATTATATCGACTCCAGTGCGTAACTGGTACTTATTTAATCGACCCCGAAAGGATGAAAGGTAAAGTCGACCTCGGCGGAATTTGAACTCAGCACGAGCGGCAGACGAAATACCGCCAAGCATTTAGCCCGGCGTACTAACGTTTCTGCCAGCTCGCCGCCTTAGAAGAAATAACTTATTCTATTTGGTTACAGCTTTCCACAATGTGGATTTAATTCTCGCCCAGATCTGCTTTGCTTTTCAGTCTTCCGAGTTCTATAAATTAAAGATCCCTCCCATAAAATAAGTATCGTCCACAATGTAGTCTGCTCAACATTAGAAAGCTGTGTCCAAGCACGGTCTCAGTCGATTGGTAGGAATCGGTATAAGCAGTAAATCAATGTGAAGTTATAGGAATAAGTATAACGAGGCAAGGAACTGCATTACAAATGATACGGAGCCATTAGAAGAAAGAGATAAACAAGAATAGAAGTGACGAAAGAGCAAATGTAATTTAAAAAGTGTAAATTCTGGATTGGAAAAAAAAACTAAAAAAGTAAAACAAACCTTATAGCAATAAAAAAAATGTATTTTAGCGCGCTGTAAATCCGCACTTTCTTTGCACAGAAGGAAAAGGATGCACTGACTAATACTCTGGTATTTTATTGATACCTTATCTCGAATATATGTATTTCAGAGTGATGGATGGCGAAACAGAAATGGAATGAGTTAAAGAGAAGACAACAGAAAGAATGATATTTGATATTGGTAGGAATCTAGCATGACCTGTTATTGTATGCAACAAGGTCATCAAGCTAACTGGAAATATTTGCATTGTGTGAGTCACAAGTGAAGAAGAAAAAAAAAGTGAAAAATCCCGGAAAACTTATCACAAACAGCTTCAATAAACGACCAAAAAGAAAAAAAAAAAGAAAGAAAAGATTTACTTTTTCGGTATCATTACAACAACGCTATCACCAGTACGTATCGCTAATATCTAAGCAAGGCAAGTATACTTCTGTGAAAGTAATACTGTCAATAACAAACCCTGACTCGCCTATTGCAACTATACAAAGAAAACTGCCATTCAAAAACTTTGTTATTTGAGCCGTTTACTTGTTTGCACGAACTTTTCTGTTTCCCTTTCAGCTAGTTTTCATCCACTGAACTTTAAGTGATTAGGTGATTTTTGTATTTTTCTCTTTACATTTTTACATTTTTTTTTTCTTGAAATATCAATCTGTTGAAATCCTGGACACTTTTGCGTGCGAAAAATCAAAGAGAGCAATCAAATCATCTCTGTGATTCAGGAAGCAGAGTGCATATCACCAGTGACCACATCACACGCTTGAAGACATATATATTCTGCAGATTTTTCTTATTCAGTCAAACAATAAACCTTTGCACACCAGGCAAAGAAACAGGTGTCTTTCTTGTTACCATTTCTCGTGTATATCTACGTGTACGCATACAGAGAGAGAAAAAGAGAGAGAATAGGAGGAGGCATATATACATATATAGACACTAATATGTGTTTATGTGTGGACATAATGCATAGAGATATGTTACTTATAGAAACAGAAATTACATATAATTATACACATATCCTAATATACATTTACAGTTATCTCTGGTCACTGATGTTCCTAAAACCTCTGTTAAGTAAGATTATTTAAAACAATAAAAACTATGCAGCAAAATGGTAACTAGGCATAATTGCATGAAATGGTTCTCGCGTACACACGTCAGAATATTTAGACACAAACATGGACCCCGCCTCAACCACGCAGTCAAAACAGCGGGTTATCAATCTGTCTGTGTGTGCGTGCGTATATACACACACATGCATGTGTTTGTATGTGTTTATATATATATGTATATATACATGCACACACATATATACAGGTGTATATATATATATATATATATATATATATATATATATATATATATATATATATATACATATATATAAATATATATATAAATATATATATATATATATATATGTATATATAAACATGTATATACAAGCACACACGCACACACACGGACATATATATAAGCACAAACCAAAACCAACAGCAGGATTATCGCTTGACGTTCTTGATATAAAAGAAAGCCGGGCAAAACTAATTGGGATAAAAATGATCTTAATACTGCTGAAGACAGTTCGGTATCCACAATCGATAAATCATGTAAATGCAGAGCATGAAATTCCTTTCATTCACGCCACGTTACTTGCAATGCCAAAAACCTCTGTATTGACAAGCGGTTTTCTGTATAAAATTTCTCATCGCACACAAGTATGCAGACGAGCTTACTGGCGTAATGTGTGGTAAGACGTGTGCATCAAAACCATACACTTTCGGGTCAGTCCCACCAAGTGGCACCTAGGGAAAGTATTTTCTTATATAACGTCACCGACTGAAGAGTCCTTCGTCAGCAGCATTATTATTCACCGGTCACGCTCTCTTAGCAATCCACTCGTCACAAACAGGTATAATGAGATGAACGAATACGACTGACATATGGAATATAATATGTAGGCCAAGGATATTATCTCAGGTTTTTTCCCTCAACACCCCGACATTTCCACCAGTTCGGATTTTTGCTCTTTTTCTCATCTCTAGACATTGAGTTAAGAATCTTTATCTATTGTTCTTGTATCACTATACGTTCAAAACATTTGGGTAACATCCTTTTAGAAATCCGCAAATATATGTTGGGATTCAAAGAACACACTTCTGCAGCTACCCTCCATAGACCGAATAAGGAATTTGCGATCGTGCTACACATCTGACACTATGGTTCATCACACTGACTACGTGATTTGTTCATCAGTACACTATCCTTCGTATTCATTGCTAGTCAGCGATTTTTATTTTATGAGCCTGTTATCTGCTTACTCGTTTATTCTCAACATTATTATTCAGCATAGCTTTGCCTATGCTAAATGTAACCGATGCGACATTAATTTTTTCTTTGAGGATGACTCATCACCTGCCGATGAGGAAATCGTCCCTCGTATATCGTTTCAGTAGTTCATTAACCTGTTTCTTGAACATTTTCCGAACTGAAAAACACGCAATGTCCTTATCTTTTCGTTTCACCTTACATGACAGTGCAGGTCCTTAATCTGTTGTTCGCGCAGCGAACTATTCGAAAGTTTGAACGACTTACGCTAAGAGTGACCTAACGAGATTTCTCACCGAAAAACGAACTGGATGACCCACTGACAAATATTTACATTCAGTAGAACAGCTCTGTCGAGTCATCTCTGAAGCATCTTTTCCTTCCCGAACGTCCTTGCTCAAACTATCAGTCGAGCACTTAGCAGCTCTCCTTGGCTTTAAATTTTGAGGGTCCGATCAGTGTAATGGGTGTGCTAAAGATTGATTTTTCTCTATTGTGATTTCATTTGTTGCTAATCCAATATTAGGAGAATCTTTGTGTGCTCTTCTACGTATCTTAGTAGCTGCCATTGTTGTTATTGTTATTGTTCGTGTTTTGCTCTACCGTGGAAACTCTGGCTCTTGTTATAGCTCTTACGGTAGCAACTTTTTTTCCTTCTATTCTCCGCAGAGGAACAGATAACTCTGAGGTGTCTGTTTTGCCACATGTGTATCACCTTGGCCTCCCCTTGCAATACTGCTGACATTTCCTCACCCTCTCGAAAATATTACGGTGGAGACTGAGCTAGTGGGAAGGAGAGTGAGAGGAAGGCAGTGAATAAAGATGCTCGTCTGTGAATAAAGACGAGAATGAATGCGCAGAGCGAGAAAGACCTGGGTGATGTTGCGAGAGGCAGAAATAAATAGAGGAGGAACAAGCCACGATTCGTCAACGGCAGGAAAAGCGAGAGATGATTCTAAATTTATCCCTACACCTTCTTCCGCTATTGCCATAAATTTTAGATATTCCCTGTGTAATAGAACGTTATTCAGTTTTTGCCATTGTGTTCCTGTTATTTAGACGATGCATAATAAATTCATGGATATGCAAGTGATTTTAGCCACTGATATATTTCCAATCTCACTATTGCAGATGGCAACAACTTTCTCATGCTGCTTTCCACTTATCACATACGTTATTATCCACCATTCCACTTGAGAAACTTCTTCACATACACACATACACACATACATGTACAGATGTGTACGAATATAACTAATATATGGAGCCACTGTACATATACACAGCTATAATCTATTTACAATATGGCATAATATACTGTGTAGAATCTATATCAATTTAATTTATAGTGTAGTTTATAAAATATTTAATGTGTATAATACCAGATGCATTATATATATGTTGAAAGATAGACATAATACACATAAAGATCGAAGTATTGGGTTGGCAAGAAAAGTAAGTTTGTTTTTCGCAAGTAGATACAGTTACGAGTTTTTAAATTTCTTGTCAAACTTATAATTTTTTTTCCTTTTGACGATTGATAGCCCTTACTTTTAGCTTACTTTAGAAGCAAATTGCTCGTAATTTGTTGACAGCTGTCAGTTCAGTGTCAATTTCCATATGGAGTGCAAAAACGAAAATTTTTGTTATATTTCCCCCTTTTTTTTTATTTCCGTAAAGGCAAGAAAGCTTTTGGGGCACTGCTGGTTGCTTCACAGAAGGCACATATCAGAAATAGTTTCAAAATTTTCGTTCTGGAGATTTCTCATTCAAAGATGACCAACGTTCTGGTTAACCTACTGAAGTTAATGTTCACCGAATCAAAGCCATATTTGAATCTAATTGTCATATAACTGCGAGAGATGGCAGAGATGTTAAATGTATCACACACATCAATTGAAAATCATTTAGAATGTCTTGAACTCGTTAAGAAGCTCGCTATTTGGGGTCCAATAAGTTGAAAGGGATTCACTGAACACAATGAAACAATATTTGCGAAAAACATCTAAAGCGCAATGAAATCGGCCTGTTTCTTAACACGAATCATCACTAGTGGTGACAAATGTATTGTCTACAATAACATCAACCGAAAACGATCATTGTCCAAGCGTAATGAACCAGCACAAACCATACTGAAAGTTGAATTGCATCGAAAAAAGGTCATGATGTCAATTTAGTGAGATTACAAAGGTTTTTTGTATTTTGAGCTTCTTCCAAACGATCAATTCAGATGTTTACAGACAAAAACTAATGTAACTCAAGGAAGCAATCGGAGAATTGGCAAATCGTAGAAGAATCGTGTTCCACCAAGACATCGCTAGATCACACAGATTTTGATAACTCGTGAAAAATTATGGGAGCTTGGTTGAGAAGTGATGTCACATCCACCATATAGCTCTAACCTAGCACCATCAGCTTACCATTTATTTCGAAGTTTGCAAAATTCTTTCAATGATAAACCTTTCAATAATGATGAAGACCTGAAATCGCACTTGCTTCAGATTTTGGCTGATAAGGACCAGAAGTCCTATGAGCGCAGAATCATGACGATGCCAGAAAGATGGTAAAAGGTCATCGAACAAAATGAAAAAATAGAATTGATTTAAGTTCATTCTTTGTGTGTATATATATATTATATATATAATATATATATATATATATATATATATATATATAAATGGCTTTTATTTCACACAAGAAACGAGAAATTACTTTCTTGCCAACCCAATATAAACTTGGACATACGTAAGCATACATCTCTCTCTATATAAACGGCAGTTTGTCTGTGCGTGTTTCTGTGTGTCTGTTTTCTTGTACCCTCACCCTGACCACGGCTTTCAACCGATTCTGATGAAACTTGACACACACATAGCCTAATGTCATAATTCAAAACTAACGCAGCGAAAATTTTGAAAAGTTCCGCCAGTTCTGAAAAAAATCGATAAATTCGACATGGGGTCGAGAATCAGAAACACAAACCGCAAACTGTCTAGGGACGCAACTCCACCTTTTTAACTAAAAAAAAACTTACCATCATTTTTTTCCATCTTTTTGCTATTTTGTGGCTATAACTCTCTAAATGCTTTATAGTTATTTCCCTTACAAACCTGAGCAACGCCGGGCGATACTGCTAGTGTATGTATATATATAGCCATGAATACGTATAAATACAGAAATACGTGCAGACTCTATATATATGTATATATGTATATACATATATACATACATACATACATACATACATACATACATACATACATATACATATACATATACATATACATATACAGTCTGCAGGTCTTTCTGTATTTATACGTATTTATGGCTATATGTACATACATCTATGCTTACGTATGTTAAAGTTTGTATATATTTCCTCTATCGTTATGTGTATATTTCAAGATATATGTCATGCATCTGGTATTATATACATTAAATATTTTATAACGTACGCTATAAATTAAATTGATATAGATTTTACGCAGTATATTATGCCATGTTGTAAATAGCCTATAGCAGTATATATGTATAGTCTCTCCATATATTAGGTATATCTGTACACACAAGCTTAAAAGGAGTTCAAATATATGTTTAAGAATGCAAGAATGCAAATATAGAAATACAGATATAAGACTAAATGTAAAATTATGTATAAATTTACGAGTAGAAATTTGTGTAGATCTACGTATATGCTGGTTTGTGGGGGAAGGATAATGAAGTTATTGAGAAGATGCAAAGGAAGCAACTTTCTGAAGTTTGTAGGATTTTTCTTTGTGCATTATAAATCATGTGATGGTGTATAGTGTTCTGGAGTTCATGGAGTTCCGTATGTGCATGAAAAATATAATTGTAACATATCTGTTGTTCTGGAAGAGTGGTTTGTTTAATCTTGAAATCTCCCACAAACCATCTGTACTCACTCTATGCATTGAATTGTATTTCTGCAAGAAATAGCGAAACCACATTTACACACACACACACACACACACACACTACTACTACTACTACTACTACTACTACTACTACTACTACTACTAGTGTTAGTAGTGACTAGAAGGCTTTGATACTGATACCCATGTGACAGATGTAAGTGGAGGAGTGTGTGGAATCAAATTGTTTTAGCGAACAGTACTTTCGTGTGGGATGTTGGAGTATAAAGAGTTACATAGATTCCAGAGATGGATTTTAGATAAGAGATATGTTATAAGATGTGGAGTGAGTTACTAAGTGGTGACATGTTGGAGCGGTATACATAACTGACAAAAGAAACAGTATATCTGTCTTTGAGAAGTTGGAAAGGGTAGGGATGTGACTTCTGATCAATCATGTAGCATTGAATAGGAGGGAGAATTACCGAGTGTGCTTAGTATTATTTTTGTTACTTCGAGTGAAGTGTAAAGGATATTATTGAGCCGTTATATCACAACTAGCAGTATCGCCCGGCGTTGCTCAGGTTTGTAAGGGAAATAACTATAAAGCATTTTTAGAGAGTTATAGCCAAAAAATAGCAAAAAAATGGAAAAAAAATGATGGTAAATTTTTTTTGAGTTAAAAAAGGTGGAGTTGCGTCCCCTAGACGGTCTGTGGTTTGGGTTTCTGATTCTCGACCCCATGTCGAATTTATCGATTTTTTTCAGAACTGGGGGAACTTTTCAAAATTTTCGCTGCGTTAGTTTTGAATTATGACATTGGGCTATGTGTGTGTCAAGTTTCATCAGAATCGGTTGAAAGCCGTGGTCAGAGTGAGGGTACGAGAAAACAGACACACAGAAAACGCACAGACAAACTGCCGTTTATATAGAGAGAGATAACACAAGGTGGTGAGCCTGGTCTGTGTACTTGCAAAAGAGAGAACTTTGCCAAGTGCACCAATGAATTCCGAAGTGATATTAGAGCAGATGGTGTAATGTGTCTACTATTTCATGTAAGCAGACAAGAAGTCGGCATGTAATATGTGATTTTGTAATGGCCTGCCCTCTTTGCCTTTACCAGGAGAACACAAATAACTCCAGCTAAAGGAAAATAAAAATTCAACTTTACAATGCAGTTGGTATATACATCGGTATGTGGTCTCCCGAATTAGCGCATACATTGTGATTCTTGGCAAAAACAATTGACATTTATAGCTTTTCTTTATGTAGGCTGGTTAACACCAGATCCCATTTTCCTCACCAGAAAACACTTTAGCATTGTCAAGTATAGCTTTTGAGAAGAAAAAAAAAACGTAATGGAAACCGAACATACATCCACTACTACAATACAGACAGACCACTCGTCCTGGTGTACTTGTTTGCCCCAAATTATGCAAATCGTGGTCATTTTAATAAATATCACGTGTTCTGTCGAAATCTGTTTAATAGATAACAAAATTAATCTTGCGGGAGAAAAGGATATCTTTCAAATACATTTTCACTTTGCAGAGAAATAATACTATGTATTTTATTCTATATTTGCAACAATCTTTTGACACGGTGCTCATCTTTGGGTCAAGAAGGTTTTCATATTTTGCAATGTTTAGCTAAAATCAGTGCTTTAGCGTTATGAATCTGAGTTGTAATTTTTTTCTTTTATTAGATGCTAATAAAAAGGAATACTTAATATCTAACTTGAAGTGATATACGTATGCTAGTTTCTATAGTAAAATTAGCTCTGATGCAGACGAAGAAAATATCCAATCGTTCTATATCCCAAAATATTGTTTTTATTACTAAAATATCTATTATTAGAATTGTTCATGTTGAATAAATTTTCTTTCTTACAAAGTAATATCTTTATGCAGGTACTTGTTTTTCTTGCCAGATCTACTTTTTTTCGTTTTATTTATTTCTATTGTTTTCTATATATTCCTTTTGGATATGATAAATGTATAAATGTAGTCAAGCATGCATGTTATTTTGTTTACAACTAAAACTAAGTGAGGCACGCGAAAGAGTTCACAGCTTACCTTGATTAAGACCTATCAGGAACCAGGAACTGCCTGGCTTCGAATCAAACGACCCCCTCGTTCCTTTTATTTCCGCTATATGTTGTATAAAATATTGTTTCTTTCCCGTCTCTGCACTTTTCTCCATATATCCTTATTAATTCCAGCTGAGAACAGTTATTGCATCACCTTTTACGACCTTTGATAACACAGCCCTAAAGAACAATTGAAACTTTCAAAGGGAAAACGTTTCCGCCATATACCAAAAAGTATCATAAAATAACTGAAAGAGAAGATTAAGAACAGTGTGTTAACTATTGCTCGGGCTGATGTTTGTTGCTGCAAACATTTTATGTTTGCAGAGACCATTGCCTACTACCAACTAGAATTATAGAGTCAAGCATCAACAAAGTGAAAATAATAAAAACAACACAAACACTTACTAACAATAGAAACGAGAAAACTAATAACAAGAACAACATTCAGATTAATTGTAATAATAATAATAATAATAATAATAATAATAATAATAATAATAATAACAATAATGAAAATAATAATAATAATAATAATAATAGTAATAATAACAACAACAACAACAATAATAATAATAATAATAATAATAATAATAATAATAATAACAACAACAACAACAACAACAACAACAACAACAACAATAATATAATAATAATAATAAATAATAATAATAATAATAATAATAATGAAAATAATAATAATAATAATAATAGTAATAATAATAATAACAACAACAACCACAACAACAACAACAACAACAACAATAATAATAATAATAATAATAATAATAAATAATAATAATAATAATAATAATAATAATGATGATAATAATAATAATAATAATAATAAATAATAATAATAATAATAATAATAATAATAATAATAATAATAATAATAATAATGCTACTACTACTACTACTACTACTACTAATAATAATAATAATAATAATGGCGTGATATGTTTGGAAAGAAAATGAAGAACAGATGAGGAAGATTTAGGAAATAGAAGAAAGACTGGAGGAAGGGGTATGAAGGTGAGAGAGCAGTCTGTTGAATGGATAGATTAAAAGAAACAGCGTTCGAATGGTAAGACATATGTACAACGATGCGTTAGTGATGTGTTCTGTACATAAGTTGCAATCGACGATGGCCTGTCTTGATGTTAGATTCCCCGATAGACATAAACAGTGAAGCAAGTGGAGTGGTAAACAACGACATTTGTATGCATCTTTTATTGATATCAATGACTTCTGGACATACGTATCTGACGGTCAGTGGAATTGTTCACGATTGGTGTGCATTGCTGTAAGGGATCTCTGTACCGGATATTGGAAATTCAAGGGTAAGAAAAATCCTGTAACCGATGTTGGCTTATTTCATCCTCTCCGTTTGCCAGCAGCAGTATTGTACATAGTTAAAGAACATTCTTTCACATTCGAATAAATATAGATACTTGGTTGTCTAAGTAATTCATTTAATCCGTCCAACAGCTAATGATAAAGCGAGATACATCCACGGATTAATGAAGCATAAGTCGGATATTTCCCATTTTAATCGACCAGGATCGAACTGCTAGGCCAACACA
>NC_042997.1:13528334-13555834 GCF_006345805.1 Octopus sinensis | reverse complement strand
ACTGAAACGAGTAAAAGAGTAAAAGAGATATGTGCACCTGACTGCGGAGTTTCACATACTTGCCAAACTTTTGCGTCAATCATTGTTCATAGTGTTGTGAATTCATAGGGTTTTATGTTCATATGTTGCTTGTCTACTTTTACACAATATTGTGTATATATTCATAAGTTTATGTAAATATTCCTTCTGTGAATCAAGTGGTGTTATACGTATACAAAAATGTACATACGCATGCACTCAGACGCACGCAGGTCTCTGCATCTACATTGTGCATTTTGTTTGGGGAGGTAATCGTAATTGTGGAGTTTCACATTTCTTACTGACGTCAAACTTGGTTCCTAGGGTTGTAGGGTCATAAGTTTGTATATATGAGGTATTGTCGTGGGTATGTATGATGTCCATATATTTGTGTGATTGAAGAGCATAGAATAAGCTTATGGGATCATCTGACTTCTGTGCATAAAATTGATATATTTTATGTTCGATGGGGAAAAAAGCTATCTACGTTGGATGGGTGGCAGAGTAGGTGGGGCGCCCGGCCTATAATTTTGGGGTGTGAAATGTTGCTTTTGCTTGCAGAGGAGAAGCTTTCATCTCTAATATTTAAGATATTCACTTTTGATATAATGTTAATTGTTTTCAGTGTTGCAAATCTCGCATTTGCTGCCCGTGCCCCTGTATTTGTTGGCCCTGGTAATAATACGCTAGGTTATCTGAGGGTTGTTTAGATTATAGTTAATCCAAACATGAACAAAGAGAAAACACAACAACGTGAGGACGAAGAACAAGTATAGTGTTATTGGACGCTCAGGAAAGGAAAGAAGGAGGATTTAACATTTCGAGCGAAGCTCTTCGTCAGAAACAGAAAAAGGAAGGGTCCAAGGAAGGGAAAACGGAGAAAGAAAATCGCCATCGATACACACACGGTCACATATTGAAATGGTTGTTTAGATTTCTCAATTTCAGTGTCTATGCCATATTGGTAAATGATGTTCTGTTTTTCGTTTTAATTTTTGTCTCTGAACAAAGGCAGATGTTGCGTAATTTTGTTATGCTCGACGCGAGGCGAAAGTTCTGGTCGCGTGCACCGCTTCTTAGCGTAACACGAAATAACAATATATATACACTAACATAGAGATTCTCTCTCTCATGTGTGTGAGTGTATATATATAATATATATATATATATAGTGGCTGTGTGGTAAGTAGCTTGCTTACCAACCACATGGTTCCGAGTTCAGTCCCACTGCGTGGCACCTTGGGCAAGTGTCTTCTACTATAGCCTCGGGCCGACCAAAGCCTTGTGAGTGGATTTGGTAGACGGAAACTGAAAGAAGCCCGTCGTATATATGTATATATATATATATGTGTGTGTGTATGTTTGTGTGTCTGTGTTTGTCCCCCTAGCATTGCTTGACAACCGATGCTGGTGTGTTTATGTCCCCGTTACTTGGCGGTTCGACAAAAGAGACCGATAGAATAAGTACTGGGCTTACAAAAGAATAAGTCCCGGGGTCGAGTTGCTCGATTAAAGGCGGTGCTCCAGCATGGCCGCAGTCAAAATGACTGAAACAAGGAAAATGAAAAAAGAAAAAAGAAAGAAATATGTCGGTCATTTAAAGTTTACATTGCTACAATAACTCTCTCCCTCCCCCTCTCTCTCTATCTATCTACCTGTCTGTATATCATTCTATTCATAATACAACTAATCAATTTCTATAAATTTTGATAATTAACTTACATAAATTTATAAACTTATATCTTCATGTTGACACTGATTACCACCTTAACTACTTTCATTAGTCTAATATGCACATTCATTTGTTAATCTCAATACCGTCCTCTTGCCCTCTTCCTCTATTTGATTTATCCTATTCTGTTTCATTTTAAGTATTTATAAGTTATCATTACTGGCAATGTGTTTATAGCTATCTTTATATATCAAACATTTCCATTCTTCTTACTTCCTTTTCTTATTCTTTCCCTATCCTCTGAAATTTCGCCGACACCTTTCTTAAGAAGCAGTTTTCCTTTGAATTATTATTTTTCTTGAAATCTTATTAACTGGATTTCTGTTAATTAAAGCTAACATTAAATAATTAACTGGAGTACCTCTTTTCAAGTTAAATTAAGTAAATTCATAAGAAATGTTAGAATTTATTAACTCCGTCACTCCTAATGTACTAAACAATATAACACAGTAAATGATTTTGTAGAAAAACGTCTGCACCTGTCTTGATCAAGTTTTGATAGGGTCAAATGCCATGCTTTCATCAACACTGAACTATTGAGAAATCTACAGTTACTCTATCGAGATTACAAGTTCAGGTTTATATGTATTGGAGCACTGGTGTATGTAACACACTACCTAAATACCAATCTTGAGCAATTAAGCTTCTCAAAACCAGGAATGAGAAAGCTGATTCAAAGATTACACTGAAACTGTTAAAATCGGTAAACTTTTCCGTAATTTTATCGTTTAAATATATATGAGCATGTCTAGATATGCAAGCATACATGAAACAAAACACAAATCTGCACGCATACATACATACTACATACATACATACATACATACATACATACATACATACATACATACAACCCACAGGTTTTATAATAATAGCTGTTTCAAATTTGGCTATTTAGTCTTTACTGAGGTATGAATACTTAGGATTCCAATACCCAATGTGTCATCACTTTTTAAATCTATGAGGGATAATAGGGTATTAATTATAGCAGACCAAGCATCGATACACACACACACACACACACATATATATATATATATACGATGGGCTTCTTTCAGTTCCATCTACCAAATCCACTCACTAGGCTTTGGTCGGCCCGAGTACTACCTCCTGTGTTGTCTGAATTCTAGTGACCTTCATTCTCTTTCTTGTATTCTACGTTATTAAAGTTTATAAATGTGAATATATTGTAATCAGAGAATCATAAAGTGTTATTCGACAAGCAATTGTGGCGGCTGGGTGTGTTGAAGTGAAGAAGGGGATGTCTAAGGAGAAATCCTTTTCTTGTACTTGCTGGGATGTACAGGTTGCTTAGAGTGTGGATACAGTAATTGTGGTGATATTTTTTCTAATCTAGGCACAAGACCTGAAAGTTTGAGGGAGGAGCCAGTCAATTAGATCGAATCCAGTACGCAACTGGTACTTAATTTATCGACCGCGAAAGGCAAAGTCGAAATCGGCGGAATTTGAACTCAGAACGTAAAGACAGACGAAATATCTATTTCTTTACTACCCACAAGGGGCTAAACATAGAGAGGACAAGCAAGGACAGACAAACGGATTAAGTTGATTATATCGACCCCAGTGCGTAACTGGTACTTATTTAATCGCCCCCGAAATGATGAAAGGCAAAGTTGACCTCGGAGGACTTTGAACTCAGAACGTAACGTCAGACGAAATACCACTAACTATTTCACCCGGCGTGATAAGGTTTCTACTAGCTCACCGCCTTAGTAATTGTGGTGATATTATGTCAAACATTGAAGGTGGTGAGCTGGTAGAAACGTTAGCACGCTGGGCAAAATGCTTATGTTCTGAGTTCAAATTCCGCCGAGGTTGACTTTGCCTTTCATCCTTTCGGGGTCGATTAAATAAGTACCAGTTGCGCACTGGGGTCGATATAATCAACTTAATCCATTTGTCTGTCCATGTTTGTCCCCTCTGTGTTTAGCCCCTTGTGGGTAGTAAAGAAATAGGTATTTCGTCTGTCTTTACGCTCTGAGTTCAAATGCCGCCGGTCTACTTTGTCTTTCATGCTTTCGGGGTCGATAAATTAAGTAGCAGTTGCGTTCTAGGGTCGATCTAACCGACTGGCTTGCTCTCCAAATATTTCGGGCCTTGTACCTAGAGGAGAAAAGGACATTATGTCAAACACTGTGTTGCTTGAATAGTTTTGTATCTAGATGCACGGCGTGCATCCACGACTTTCCAAACAATTGGTCAGAGAGTATTAATGTGATAATAAGCATGGACTAGTAGTTGATGTCGAAGATGGTATACTTATGCTTATTACGTTAATACATGTGGTTTTCTTTTGAAGCTTGCATTTGCAATGACATGACGTGTAATATGTGTCGGGAGTCGTTCGTGAAATTTATGTAACAACTGAATGATTTTATATTATAAGGCTTTTTCCATGGTTTGGCTCTGATTCTCGAATCAGAGAAATTAGTTGAAGTTATGGGAAGATGCTTTAAATCACATTAACTCTATGTAAAGTTTATTTCTGCATCCATCACACACCGATCGACCTGTGGTAATATCTTGGTTACCGTCAACTTCACTAGTCACGAACTATTGATGGGATTAAGGCGTATTTAATGATTATGTTATCTGGCGTTCATCATCTCCAATGTTTTGTGGTGTTTTCTTATCGCATATTAAACTGCTCCCCACAGGTACTTCTAATAAAATAAAACCCGTTTCTTTTCTTTTTATGCTTATTGTCCTCATAAAATGATTTCTAATTTAGGCTGAAAGAAGCAAAATTTGAGGGGAGTGAATCATAGTATTGTGTCGAGTCTAGCACTTGATTGAAGCTGACAGTATCGACCTAATACTTGATTTTAGCGAGCCGGAGCAATGAAAAGCAAAATGAAACTCAGAATGTAAAGAGCCGGATCAAATATTGCAACGCATTTTCCGATCACTCTAACGGTTCTGCCAGCTCCCCATTTTACTACCTACCTAAAACACAAATCCCTTCGTCTTTAATTGATTTTACCTCACCTGTTGATGATACATTTGCTACAACTGTTTCAGCTGCTGTAACAACAATATATGCTGCTGTTGCTTAGTCCATTATCAGCTTTGGTTGACATTTGAAGCTATAAGTATCGCGTCATTCCTCCTGCCAGTGAGCCTCCATAATTAATTATCCCCTTTCGTTTTCTCTGTAAGACACCGGGGTATCTTTTCGAGGGAGATTGGGCAGCAACATCTAGTAAGTTGAACGGCTCTCTAAACGTTATATCTTTTCTGTGGTTCTCGGTATTATAGGTGTAGTCTGCTTCTTTAAATTTGAGTGGTAATAGGGATTCATGCGTGTGATGGTTTTTAACCACAAGTTCAGCCTGTGAAAGCAGAACCATGATATAGAATATCACAAAACGATCTAGGAGTTTTTACATGTTATTACGTAAAAGGGGAAATGCATGTAAAGGATGAAAATAGTTTACGCAAAGATTTGAGGATTGTAAAAGATTCATTTCTTCATCGCTGGCATCAGAAGATGAGAAGAGAGTGAGAGGCAAGAAAAAGTGGTCACTGAAACTATTAAGGATGACTGCGAGATTAGCTAGACTTCATTGTCGCAGTGAGTCATATATTTGAAGGATATTTCCTGGTTCTAGATGCGGGGAGCAGTAAAGTTGATATACATAGATATACAGTAAAGTATTTTGTTTGAAGAACTAAACGTTTTTGTTGCTAATATTAATATGAGATATAGTGAGCGCGTATACATGTGTGTATGTGTGCGAGGTGAGTGTGTTTATGTTTGTGGATAAATATGTATTTGTGCAAGTGTGCAAACACCACGTTTTCCGCTGAAGTTTTAATGAAGGATCTATCATGGAGAGCATAAAGGGATTATAGACAATGCTCGAGGAATTTGTGTCTCTAAGGGGAATATTGCGAGCTTTCAGCCCCGCGGGTGGTTACGTCATACCTAGACAGTATCGGTGTCGAGTAGACAATATCATTCCAATCTAGCGAAAGTGTTTAGGATATGTATAATTAATTATTTATTTATTTGGTTACTGACAACGTATAGGCAACATGAGTATATCTTGGAATTACGATAATCATTTATTACCTCCCTAGCACGGATTCTTGAACGAGAGGAAAATCGTCAAGATACGCAGATGACTGGAGTTGGTGTTGTACTGAATGAGGTCACGGACATGGGAATGCATTACAGAACTGCTAGCACTAAGTAAAAATTTCAGTGACCATGACGTTAGTATCGTTATGTACGCTGGAAAGTAAATCTTGGTTAATGACGATTCCTACTGCGAGAAGAAAGAAGGCGATCTAGAGTCGGTATGTCTATAGCTAACTATGACGACACCGAGGAACTATGACGACACCGAGGAACTATGACGACACCGAGGAACTATGACGACACAGTATGATGAGAATATTTGAAAAAATGGGCAGAAAAGATTAAAACAAATATATTATACATCTCAGGGTCAGTACAGAATATTATGAATTCAAGGCAAGGTTGTTTACTGACCTGTCCGTTTTAGCAGAAATGTAGAATTGAAAAAGATGTACCCGTTTTTTTCTTTTTTTGGCTTTCCTTGAATTCATAATATTCTGTACTGACCCTGAGATGTATAATATATTTGTTTTAATCTTTTCTGACCATTTTTTCAAATATCCTCATCATACTGTTGTACTTTCTTATGTCCTTAACATGTCCCTGTTACCAAAGACTGTATATATACATGTAATGTGGCAATTTGCAACAACCAATAATTAACGCAACCAAACTTCCAATAATATATTTGTTTTAATATTTTCTGCCCATTTTTTCAAATATTCTCATCACACTGTTGTACTTCTTTATGTCCTTAACATGTCCCTGTTACCAAAGACTGTATATATACATGTAATGTGGCAATTATGTAAAAATTTTTTGAATTCATAATATTCTATATTACTTTTGACAATCTTTTTCCAAAGAGTGAAACCGGTTAAGTAAATAAACATCTTTTAAATTGCATTTTCAAACCTTCTTTCGTATATATATATATATATATATATATATATATATATATATATATATATATATATATATATATATATATATATATATTTCTTTACTACCTACAAGGGGCTAAACACAGAGGGACAAACAAGGACAGACAAACGGATTAAGTCGATTACATACATCCCAGTGCGTAACTGGTACTTAATTTATCGTCCCCGGAAGGATGAAAGGCAAAGTCGACCTCGGCGGAATTTGAACTCAGAACGTAACGGCAGACGAAATAGGGCTACGCATTTCGCCCGGCGTGCTAAAGTTTCTGCCAGCTCGCCGCACACACACATACATACATGCATACTTACATACATATTTACATCCACACAAACACACATTTATATATATATATATATATATATATATATATATATATATATATATATATATAGATAGATACACACAATTAAGTGCAGAGCTGATAGTATGGAAAATCCATACAAAGATATTCGGATGAATAAGGAATGGGATAGGTAATGAGTCAGGGAAAAAGAAACAGAACTACTCCGATAGATAGATATATAAAGATTAAATAGTTATGCCAATAGATAAATTTTATATCTCTTGTATTATTAAGATATTAACACGTATGTTCACCTATTGTCATTTCATATACGCATATATTAACTTCTATTATTTTTATTTAGTTTTCATATTGTTTAAACATAAGGAATGGAGAAATTACTTAAAAACAAATGTATAAGTAGGAAAGAATACTTCGAAAAGAATGCAGCAAAATACTATTATATTTATTTATGTATTATTCATATGAAAATCTAATATCCATTTAAAATATATTGGGGGGAAAAAACTCTACAGAAATTTGGACAAACATTATGAAGTGATAAAAATGAAATATCTATGCAAGGCCTATGATAATTCCTTCATTAAATATTCCTAAGAGGCGTCAATGAATTTCTTGAGAATTTCAGAAGTACAGAGAGAGAGAGAGAGAGAGAGAGAGAGAGAGAGAGGGAGAGAGAGAGAGAAAGAGAGCGAGATAAACCTAACTTTCTGAGGTCTTTAATATATTCACTCTAAAGAACAATAAATAATAGAGCATTACACACGCTCACTCACTCACACTCACACACACACACACACGCACATACAGGTGCACACAAACTCGCGCGCGCAAACACACACGTACACACACACATATATGCGCCTGTGTATACATACCCATACAAAAATATGCCTGCACGTCCATGCACGCCAGTTTAAATATAAGTATGTTATTTAAAAGAATATCCTGTGTTAAGTATACACATATACATACATACATACATACATACATACATATACATATATATATAGAGAGACATATATATATATATATATATTATATATATATATATATATATATGTATATATGTATGTATATATATATATATATGTGTGTGCATGTACATATATATCTATATATATATATATGCATGTATATATATACATATATATGTGCATGTATATATATGTATATCTACATACATATATACACACGTGTATAGGTGTTTTGCTTTGTGCATGTGTCAATACATGCATTCAAGAATACATACATTCATATATATATATATATTATATATATATATATATATATATGTGTATGTAAATGTTTCTGTAGATGCATACATATATGCATATGCACACAAACACAAACGCCTCACCATCCACTCTAATACGCACAAATACAAATGCAGAAAAATAATATTACACATTCATCCACATTTTAGAACGTCTGTTTTTCTCTTCTCTTCCTTCGCTGTATTATGAAAAACCTTCTGCTGCAGATGCTTTAAGCCAACAACTAAGTTAAAATTATATCTGATAACAAAGTTGTTTTTATTTTCGTTTTGTTTCAAACTCGTTTTTCTTCTTTGTTGGACAGGAATGCGCAGATAAATTTTAAGATATACATCCTGACTTTTTTCTCTCACAATTATTTAGAGTCTTTTGGCATTCTTACTTCTTCAGAACGTATGATTGCGTTTCAATCTAATTTTTTCATATATATATATATATACATACATACATACATACATATATATGTGTGTGTATGTATGTATATGTCTATATATATGTATATATATATATATATATATATATATATATATATTAATATATACATATATATATGCATACATGTATATACAGAGATATATACTTAAATACACACATATATATATATATATATATGTTTGTGTGTATATGTATATATATATATATATATATATATATATATATATACAGTTATACATAATATATGTATACATGTATATGTATGTAAATATACATACGTAAAAAACAGTATGTTTATATTATATATATATATATAAATGTATGTATATAAATGCATGCATATATATATATTATATATATATGTGCATATATATGTGTATATAATATATATATATATATATAATATATATATATATATATATATATATATATATATATATATATATATATAATATATATATATATGTACATATATAAAATTATAAAATCTATTATATATGTAATTTATTTCAATATGTGATTTGATTATATTTTCAATGTCTCTTCGTATTAGTTGTACTTAATATATCATTATATACATTATCTCTTTAACACTGATTCTTTTCACACTTACTGCACCCTTATGCTAATTGCTTTCTCAGAAATGCACTTTCGTTATAATTACGAGATATTTATCTATATGATTAATACAGCAGTTTATTTCTGTAAATTAATTTAAAGTTATCATTTTAAAGTTGATTTCGGCAATTTAAATACCCATGTAATATTGTCGTGTATGTTGTCAGTTATATGTGATAATGCTCGTCATATTTCGGCTCTTGTCGTACGTTTTCGGTCTTTAGCGAATTCACTTCGCAGTACCGCCTATAAACTTAATTTTGTTAAAGTGTGATGAAGAAGGCCTTTCTCACAGCATTTTCTTTCACGAAATTATTGGAAAATTTCAATAAATTAAAGATCACGTTGATAGCACAGGTTCTCGACCGATCACCTAAATTAAGCAACGTCGAGCCTGGCTAATACTTAGATGGGTGACCGCTTGGGAAACTTAGGTGCTCTAAGCGTCACACAAAGGCACAGGAGTGGCTGTGTGGTAAGTAGCTTGCTTACCAAAATCATGGTTCCGGGTTCAGTCCCACTGCGTGTCACCTTGGGCAAGTGTCTTCTACTATAGCCTCGGGCCGACCAAAGCCTTGTGAGTGGATTTGGTAGACGGAAACTGAAAGAAGCCCGTCGTATATATGTATATATTTGTATAGATATGTGTGTGTGTGTGCTCGTGTGCCTGTGTTTGTCTCCCCAACATCGCTTGACAACCGATGCTGGTGTTTTTACGTCCCCGTAACTTAGGGGTTCGGCGAGAGAGACCGATAAAATAAAAACTAGGCTTACAAAGAATAAGTCCTGGAGTCGATTTGCTCGACTAAAGGCAGTGCTCCAGCATGGCTGCAGTCAAATGACTGAAACAATTAAAAGAGTAAAAGTGTAAAAGTGTATATATTCCAGTTCACATTCATTTCGCTACCTTTTAGATATCCCCATTCACACTGTTACTCTATTTGCGTTAGTCCTCTGTTATTTATGTTTTTAATCATGCAGGGTATTATAACCCATATAAATTCGAAACAGTTGGTCTGTATGTCAAAGCCTACCCTTTCATCGGGAATTTTCTGTATGCGGTAGTATTCTTATGAGATCAAAGACTTGAAACATTTGTTTATATTTGCCCCGTACTTTTGAGCAGTGGCCTGATTGTCGTTTTCCCAAACATGCTATTTAACTTGAGAAATGATTTTAATGATCCTTAACTATATCCTCTTTTACTTGCATTGTTATTTACCCTTATAGCTTTAATTTATTTCTAAAATTCTTCACTATTGTTTCTACGCATCCATATTTCGTCTTCCAGATGAAGTGATATTGAAACGTATTGCTGCCTGTTTACAGAAGGTAATGACAATTTGATTGCTGCTGCCTTTAACACAAAAGATTGAGAATATGTACGTTAAATATAACAGTATGATTCAGGTGTTGATTGTTTGTGAGTATATTTTAAACTTGTGTTGCTTTATATGCAAAGTTTCCATTAGTAATCCTATAGCATTATATTTAGAGTAACTAAATAACCGTAACTGAGCGGAGCGGCAAAAGAGACCGATAGAATAAGCACTACGCTTACAGAGAATAAGTCCTGGGGTCGATTTGCTCGACTAAAGGCGGTGCTCCAGCATGGCTGCAGATAAATGACTGAAACAAGTAAAAGAGTAAAAGAGAGAGTAAAGAGTATTGATAAGGCAGTGAGCTGGCAGAATCGTTAGCGCTGTGGATGAAATGCATAGCGATATTTCGCCCGTCGCTACTTTCTGAGTTCAAATTCCGCAGAGGTCGACTTGGCTTTTTATCCTTTCACGTCAATTAATTGAGCAGCAATGAAACAGTGGGGTCGATGTAATTGAATAGTCCACTCCCCATAAATCTAAGGCATTCTGCCTCCAGTAGAAAGGATTATTCAGAGTATTGATGTGTTGCTCCCTAATGCTTATCACTCGCTTTCATTTTGTTTTTCTCTTGTGTGACATCGGGTTTCAAGTTTTAATTTTGCTGTTCATGATGAACCGATGGAAATCGTCGTGATTTCTATAAAAAATCGGAATTGTAAAGTTTACATCTTTCACATTCACAATCAAATGTATAAGATATATTGATCAGTGAAAAACAAAATGAAAGTAAACAAAATCACACTACTGAGTTCCGAACAATCTCAGAGATAAAACACACATACACACACACATCTGAAAACATTGACGATAAACTTCCAGACTTATTCCAAGGCAAGTGTAATGGAAATAGATATCTACACAACAAAAGGCTCCCACCACTAAACTTTAGCGCGCTATGCATGATAGTAAAATATCACTGTGATAATATGGAATAAAAGACAGGAAAGATATGTATAATCATAAGGACATATTCATATGATATTAAAATTTACATTGATAAAACAATGTAAACAACCCTTTTAGATTCAAATCACCAATAAATACACTAACACACAAGATAACTAATCAATTACATAAGCTTATTAAAAGTCCATACCGAGAATTTACAGTACACGTTCATCTGGAGTAGGCAACATCTCGACCTTGGTGTAGAAAGACTGTTCGCCAAAGCTCAGGTAGCAGAATCTATAGAAACTATATTATATTATGTATGCAAAAATAGAAATAACAAAACATATAATGGGAGCGATTAATATCAAGAAGAACTAATTAATTCTTTTGAACAGAAGTAGCTTTTTACTGTACATATGAAAAATTCAGTAAATTATATTTTAGGGATCGATGGTTACAATTGAAAAAAGTAAGATATGATATATCATAAACATTGAATACGAGGACCACATACTCGTCGTAATAGACACACTAGAAGAAGCTGACAAATAAAAAGAAATTGAGGAAACAACTCATACATACATATCTCTATGTGTACAAGTATGTATGTATGTATGTATGCATGTAAGTATATATGTATGTATGTATGTATGTATGTATGTATGTAAGTATGTATGTATGTATATTTATATACATGGCCAGATAACCGAAGAGATGGTGTTGTGGATTTCCACCTCGGCATCCGAAACTCAGAGTTTTATCTTGGCTATTGAATAATTGTCACATATTTTACAGATAAATTTCCTCTATTTACATAATATTGAGGTCTCTTTCTTTCTTTTGTTATCTTACCGTTTTTACTAATATATACACACACACATATACATACATACATACATACATACATACATACATATATATATATATATATATATATATATGTATGTATGTATGTATGTATACATATGGACTAAGCGGAGAAGGGGCACACACGAGGACTAAGTGGAACAGGTGCACACACAAGGTATAAGCGGAGTAGGAGCACACACGGGGACAGAAAGTGTCGCCGAAGAGGTCACAGATGTGTGACAAGATTTTAGGACAGTTAGTGACAGTATAATTAGTGATGCACATATAAGGTCAAACAACTGACAAGCAAATCTTTGGTATTGAGCAGAATATTTGCTGTAGCCCATCTTTTATACCAAGACAAAACAATGTACATGATAACACTTCCAATCAGTTAAGATGAGATGTCATGAGAGCCACTGCCTGGTACTGTATATTATTATTATTATTATTATTATTATTATTATTAATATTAGTAGTAGTAGTAGTAGTAGTAGTAGTAGTAGTAGTAGTAGTAGTAGTAGTAGTATTCATTCGTAACACAGTGTAGGTATAAATGCACCGGAGTCTTTATTCATCTGTCAATTCACATCAAGGATTTCAGACAGATAATACTTTCCTTAAGTTGTGCGTTGTGCCCAGTAAAGCCGCTTTTTGCAAGATATCAATCTTACATGGGATTTCCAGTTGACTTAAGAAGTTTTGAAGTTTCAATGAGATTGAGCCCAACGTACCAATCACCACTGGTATCACTTTTACATTACCCTCTCGCATTCCATACAGTTTTGCGATTTCCACTTTCAATTCACAGTGCTTGGTGATTTGTCAGTCACTTTACTCACAACATTCATGTCATTAAGTATGACTACATCAATGATCTGACAGTATTTGTCTCTCTTATTCAATATGAGAATATCCGGTCGACAGTGTTCGATTACATGATTCGTCTGAAAATCATAGTCCCAGAGTATCGTTACTTTTCCATCCTCCTGCATAACTTTAGTTGTTACGTGCTCATGCCTGTTCTATGTTACTTCATATTGGTATTTGCAGCATAAGAGCCAATGGAGATAGCTGCAAGTGGAGGCACCAGTATACTTTTTGAACAAGACTTTCACATCCACTTATAAGTGGGTCACGTTTTCCATACTCGTTCCACAGAGTCTGCATTTCTGGGTGTCAGAAGTTTTATATATGTTATACTTCACTGAATTGGTAGCAAGATCCTGGTCTTGTGCAGCAATTATCAGGCTTTCGGTGGTACGCTTCAAATGATCTCGCTCAAGCTACGATTACGATGCTGGATTATGCTTAATGTCTTATGTATTCCTTTCAAACTGCATTCTCATTTCAAGAAGGTCTTTTCTCTTCTCCTCATCTCTTTGGTTAAACTCTTCCTTGCCCATCATTTCATCTGCATTCACACCCATATCTTTCGCGGAATATTGCAGTAGGTCTTCATCACTATTTATCAAATACTCGGCTGGCATTCTTCCTTCACTCCTTATGCTATGGTTTATACTAAGTAGTCTCCTGCCACCATTCTTTCTTTTCATATACCTTTGCTTTAGGGTGTAGTGCTCCATGCAGTGTTATCCAGTTTCTCGTCCTTCTATGCTGTGTTGATATTTTCTCCTTTGTTCGTTTGAGGGTGGATGCACTATATCTGACCACCGCAACTGCAGTAATCAAAGTTTTGGCATTCAGGTTGTATTTCAACACCATCTTCACCCTTTTTTGATACGCTTCGCTGACCTTGACTTTCATTCAGCTCCAAGATCTCTAAATATCTATACCCACTACCGTCGGGTTCACCCATGGTCTTTCCTGATGGCAACCGCAATCCTATGCAGGATGCTTTCTTCTCTGTTTTCATATTAAGAACTAAGCTTTTGGTAATCCCAAATTCCATACTGCTGTCCCTTCCACACTTCTGTACTGTTTTCGTTAAGAAATCCATCTGTTTTTCAGATTTCTTAAACAATTTCATGTCATCCATAAACAGAAGGTGGTTCAATGATGGGCATTTTTTCCCACATCGGTAACCCATCTTAACTTTCCTGAGTTTCATTACTATGGATATTTGTGGAATTGCAAATAGCATGCATGCCATCAAAGCGACACTAGGGTAAAATATACGAAGCCCTGTATACCCATCATGATTACCCATCTGATAAGAGTACGCCAGGCACATGCAACACATATTCTTCTTCTTCTTCTTCTTCTTCTTCTTCTTCTTCTTCTTCTTCTTCTTCTTCTTCTTCTTCTTCTTCTCCTTCTTCTTCTTCTTCTTCTTCTTCTTCTTCTCCTTCTTCTTCTTCTTCTTCTTCTTCTTCTTCTTCTTCTTCTTCTCATTATTATTATGGAGGTGCAATGGCCCAGCGGTAATGGCAGCGGACACGCATACATACATACAAACGAAAATACCCCGTTGTTGATGTTGAAATTCCACTGAAGGAGCCTCGGATCTAGGTTAGGAACCTGCTCTTTCTCTATCGGCAAGAAATCTTGAAATAAAACTAAACAATGGCATACATACATACATACAAACATGCATACATACATACATACATACATACATACATACATACATACATACATACACATATTTGAGTAAGTATATATGTGTGAGTGTGTTTGTGTAATTGTGTGTGCGTGTGTGTGTGTGTCTGTGCGTGCATATGTGTGTGCATCACATTTATATTGTGCCTCAGTATTCTATCATCGGCGTTCCTACGTTTTTTTTTGTTTTGTTTTTTCACGAAAAGCACGACATTCCGGAGAATGATAACCAGTTCTTCAGATAGAGACAAGAAAAGAATTATTCCACTTTGAATTATGAGAGAAATCATACAGAAATTTCTTTTCCGTTAAGTTTGTGCCCAGCACTAAATATTTAAACTTCGTGTTACAGGGGACAGAAATCTGATCCAAATGCCGTGGCATAAATTTCCCTACACTCCTTCCTGCCAGAACGAAATTAAGTTGTACGCTGCTGATCTTAAACAACTAGAAATACTGCAGCTGAAAATACACGGATTAACCAGGAAAATAGCCATGAAATTAAAAAAAAAAATTAGCTTTGAGAAAGACATGAGAATTAGTTCAGTACGCTAGTATGATGTTAGAAAGAGAAAAGGAAGAACGATATAAAACATACTTAATGATAATTAAGGATCAATCAACTCAATAGTTTATAACAGCCACTTAAGCAGACAAGAATTGTTATAAAATCTTAACATAGATTAATCCAGAAAAGAAAGCGCTTCCTAATCAAAGCATAGGTCCACATAGCCGGTAACCTATCCTTAGAGAAAATGTGGAGGGACATGGCCTAGTGGTTAGAGTAGCGGACTCATGGTCGAGGGATCGCGGGTTCGAATCTCAGACCGGGCGATGTGTGTGTTTATGAGCGAAACACCTAAGCTCCACTCGGCTCCGGCAGAAGGTAATAGCGAACTTCTGCTGACTCTTTCGCCACAGCTTTCCTTCACTCTTTCCTCCTGCATCTTGCAGCTCATCTGCAACGGACCGGCGTCCCGTCCAGGTGGGGAACCTATACGCCAAGGAAACCGGGAAACCGGCCCTTATGAGCCAGGCATGGCTCGAGAAGGAACAAAGCAAAAGCTTAGAGAAAATGGTGAGGATATGCTCAAATAGCATTTTTGAAATACTGAATACAGGATACAGGAAAATCGCTCTCAAAGACTTAAGACGGCGACCTGGCAGAATCGTTAACGCGCCGGACAAAATGCATCGCAGCATTCCGACCGTCTTTACTTTCTGAGTTCAAATTTCACTGACGTTGAAATTAAGGGGGTCTATAAACTAATTACCAGCTGAGTACTATCTCCTAAACTCTCCGGCCTTGTGCCAAAATTTGGAACCAATATAAATATGGCTCTTAACAAAATAATAACCTTTGACGACGACGACGACGACGATGATGATGATGATGATGACGATGATGACGACGACGATTTTGTTGTCGATAACGATAGCGATGATATTATCGATGATGACAATAACAAGCAGCGACGAGGCAAGTCAGAGCGCTATGACGAATTCAACATCAAAAATAAGAAACAGCAATTAACAAACAAACAAATAACTAAATAAATAAAGCATTGCAAAAAAAAAAAAAATCTAAACAAGAAAAATAGGAAATTTGTCTTTGCAATTTAAGCGAAAAAGTTACAAAAAAAAAACCCAAAAAAACAAAAAATGCTGCCAACAAGAAAGTTTAATTTGCAAAATCACCGTTTGTGATCTCAATATTGCTTTAACATACACCACGTGCTTCAGAAGAAATTATGAGAAAATCTTAAAATTTTATTAACTGAAATAATTCTTTAACGATATTTTCTTCTTATGCACAGGCTCACGTTTGCAGTTAATTTCTTGTTAATTTGATTGCAAGCTGTTTACTTGCTGTGGAATAGCTTGAACATTTGCTGTGTATACGAATATCGGAGTTCGCTGTAGCTGTTCTTACTGCAGCTTAATTCTCAGCGTCTTTTGGAATGTGGCTATGGTACTTAAACAAATGGATCTACAAAATGGTGCAGAATCTCAACATATGTCACTAATTCAAAGCATTAACAGCACAAATAGATGAGTTCGATACCAATGCGCCGAATTTGATTATTTAGATGTTACTAGCAGTATCGCCCTGCGTTGCTCGGGTTTGTAAGGGAAATAACTATATAAGCATTTTTAGAGACTTACTTCCCTTATAGATGCCAATTCGGGCTTTCTTAGCCATTTCTTATGCATTAAAATGGAATAAAAAATGATGTTAAATTATTTTTAAAATCGTAGACTCATCGTAGACGCGCGCTAATACTCAGACGGGCTCGATATGAATCACGACTATAAGATACCCGAATTTGGTTAAACTGCACCGCAAAATGTGGGAGTAGTTAGGAATCTAAATCGAAGGGGACAGACACTTACACAACTACAGTTTTATATATATAGATATTCACGCTTAGCTATGAAAGAAATTACTTTATTAATTTGGACGAAAACTTAAGCATTATTTGTTTATACTGGGGCACCGAGTTGAAGGGTTTCGTCGAATAAGCAGACTTCAGTACTTATTTAAAGTCTGGAACTTATTGTACTGGTATGTTTGCCGAACCGCTATATTATGGGGACGTAAACAAACCAAAGCCACTAGTCAATCGGCGGCACGTAGGTGGAATTGGACAAACACAATCACAAACTCTCTCACATAGCTATATACATACATAAATCTCTGCACCACATCTGACCAGATGATAAATCGGACAAAGAACATCGATTAGACGGATATAACATATGAATGCGTATATATGTAAAATATACGAAGCCCTGTATACCCATCATGACTACCCATCGGATAAGAGTACGCCAGGCACATGCAACACATATTTTTCTTCTTCTTCTTCTTCTTCTTCTTCTTCTTCTTCTTCTTCTTCTTCTTCTTCTTCTTCTTCTTCTTCTTCTTCTTCTTCTTCTTCTTCTTTTTCTTCTTCTTCTTCTTCTTCTTTCCATCTGTGTGGGGGTTCGAACCGAACTAGACGACAAGCAACTTAACATGACCTTCTGTCTAGCTTTGTTCGACACTGACCGACGGCATAGACATGTCCATCTAGGTGACTAGCTCTAAGCTCATCAACTTATCCTAGTTAATTTTTGCCCTGATCTAAATCTCCATATTGCTATTTCTTTACAATGTTTTAGCGATTCATTTCTAATCTCCCACTTCACAGCAGCCTGGCTCAGTTGTTGAACATTGCCCCATCAAATGCTGCTTAAACATGTAATAATCACACTGCAGGAATTCGAAAGATACTTATTTACAAACGTGACTTCAAGTCTAGTCTCATTGTTGTACACCTTTTGGTACACGGAAGGCACACGGAAGACTGCCGTGCATGTGTATACACACACACAATCCTCTCTCTCACACGCATATGTATACATAAGTATATTAATATATATATATATATATATATATATAGAATGGTTGTATTCTGTCAATTTAACAGGAACGAGACAGTAGGTGGGTACACCACCGCTGTATAGCCCAAGGAATCATCGACGCCTCCTGATGGCTTTGACACATTTTTCCTGTGTCAAGGACACAGGAAAAATGTGTCAAAGCCATCAGGAGGCGTCGATGCTTCCTAGGGCTATACTGCGGTGGTGTACCCCCCTACTGTCACGTTCGTGTTAGATTGACAGTATACAACCATTCTATCGCCCCACCACCGTACATGTTTCTACGAGAGATTTAGAAATTTAGTATTTAGATATATATATATATATATATATTATATATATATATATATATATATATATATATATATATATATATATATATATATATATATATATACATACATATATATAAGATTCGTCATGATGGATCGCTAGCCACTACACACATTTTTTTCTCTCCCTATGCATACATGTATGTACGTATGTATGTATGTATGTATGTATGTATGTATGTATGTATGTATGTATGTATGTATGTATGTATGTATGCATGTGTAGGTACGTACATAAGTATGTATTTATATGATGTACACTGATTCATTCGAATAGAAATATCTATATTTAAACAAGTGACCACTTTGAATTTGGCATGGTTGATAAATGTAGCAGCCAAGTGCTACGATCTACGTAATAAAGTAAAATCCACGGAGGCATTGGCACTGCATTGCCGCAGTCTAGAAGCTGAAGTCAATAATAAAAAATATATGAAAGAAATGCAAGATACGAGAGTGAGATATGGTAGGGGTGATGTGTACAGGGAAAATTGGTGCACAAGGTTGAGACGCTTGTTGGTAGCCATCTTGATAGTTTGAAAATGCAGAAGACATAGCTGTTTTGATAATAAAAAGGCACATATTGAAAATAGCATGTCTGTGAGCAAGTTGTTAAAATCTGCTGGTAATAGTGAAATTTCTGGAAATCAGTCGAATAACATTCCGCTCAGAGATAAACACCATCTTTTATATTATTTATATTCTCATTTTTCGTACGCAGATCCACATAGATGTTCGAGACACGCACTCAAAATATACACACACATACAAAGACATACATTCACATACATATGCTTAGAGACATATACTTATATATATGTACATATATATATATATATATATATATATATATATATATATATATATGTATGTATGTATGAGTATATATATATATGTATATATATATATATATATTTATATAAAACATATTGTTTTTTCCTTTATCTCTCTCTCTCTCTCATTCACCAGTCCTCAGTCTCTTTCCTTCTCTCTTTATCACTCTGAGGATGATTCTAATTCGGTATTGTATATCGTATATCGCTCTGCTAGATTTTATCTAGATCTCTCATTAATCGCACTCCTAATTCCCCATCCAATTCTCTATCTATCTACCTATCTATCTATCTATCTATCTATCTATCTATCTATCTATCTATCTATCTATCTATCTATCTATCTATCTATCTATCTATCTATCTATCCTCTTCTTCTTCTTAATCTTTCCTATTTCTATTTATGTTAACTATCGATTGTTTCCATGTCTTTCTTTTCTAATCTAAATACCATTAGTCTAAAGCCAACCCTTTACTACAATTTTCCACTTGACCAGTAGCCTTCTACATCAGTGCGCTCTACTGGGCCGTTCAGACAAAACTGACTGTACCAATATTCTAGCCGACGGCATTTCTGTGGACGAAAAGACAGAAAAGCAATGACATTCTATGGATGAATAAACGGACAATTATCAGACTTTTTCTTAGCGAAATAATACTTGAGAGTTCATATTCTTGTCATTAACGTTAGTCAATATGCCCATCCTTTCTTTTCAATAATAAAGGATTACGCAGACCACACTCACATGTACAGATACACATATACATATGAACACGTATCTATCTACCTATCTATTTATCTATCTATCTATCTATCTATCTATCTATCTATCTATCTATCTATCTATCTATCTATCTATCTATCTATCTATCTATTATCTACCTATCTATCTATCTATCTATCTATTTATCTATCTTTCTATCTACCTATCTGTCTTTCTATCTATCTTTCTATGTACCTATATATATATATATATATATATATATATATATATATATATATATCACATCAAGGAACGGCCATAATAGGCCATTCACCCACTAGAAATATATTAATTATATATATATATATATATATTTATGTATACATATATATGTATATATACATATATATATATATATATATATATATATTATATATTTATGTATACATATTTATATATGTATGTATGTATATATATATATATATATACATGCATACATATATATATATATCTGTATAAACATAGATGTGAGTGTGTGTGTAAGGGTGTAAAATCGTTTTAATGAAGAAAGTCAACAAATACGCTCAATAGAGTTGGTTTTACTACAAGTTTAAGTTTCTCTCCCTCTCTGCTGGGAGTTCCTCGCTTCTTGAAATAATTGAGAGCGACTTACAAATACACACACTCAAACACACACATACATATACACACACAAACATACACACATACACGCGTGCCGCGTAAATACGCACACATACATATGAACGTGCCTTATATGTACGCTTTGAAGACATTAGTTTTCGTCCGATCGCCGAAGTGAAGCATTGTGGAGCTTAGTTTGTGCTCAGATGGTTGTTGTAAGCAAAGTTTTTAGATTTTCTTTTGAAAGCGGTACCCAGCATGACCTCTTTCCATTAAATGGATCGAGGAAAAAAGTAAAAGAGTTATGTATATATGCATATCAACATGTGTTTGCTGGTACAGACACACACACACACACACACACACACACACACACACACGCACACACACACACCCGTATGTACGTACATATATCGCAGGTGCAGTATTTAGTCCCACTGCGTGGTACCAAGGCCAAGTGTTTGCTACTGCAGCCTCGGGCCTACGGCCAACCAAAATTTTCTGGGCTAAAACTGGAAGAAGCCCGTTTCACGTACATGCACCATCCATAGATATATACTTCCGAAGACAGAAAAAAATTATAGCGCATGAAATTTTCATCGTGATCTTCAGTAGGCTGACACCACTCGGATTAGACTAGAAGAAAATCTCAGTTAAATGCCGGTCTGTGCTGGAATATTAAATGAAACTGGCTAATGTGGGATCTCTGTTGTTAAGTATGTTTGTGATTGTCTTGCTGCAACGGCATCGATGTCGTTAATAGTTGAAATAAAAACTAAGTGGGTGAATGCATAATACTTTGCTGCTCCAATGGTTGTACGGGTTTATCAACGATTTTATAGATTGTGGGTTTCTATTTTGTGCTACTTAACCCAAAGTCTATGTGGGAGTATGTGGTTTCGAAATTGTTTTGCAACCATGAGTCTGGGATCGACCTCATTGCACATCACATAGAGTAAACATTCTTTAATTCTGTATATGGAAACTGACATATTTTGCATTATTAATCCAAGGCAACTATCGTATTGGTTGTAGGATTATTTTTTCTCAGATGGGAAAATTAATACCAGTTATTTAATAGGAATTACTCTAATGGCCCGTATAATACCGAAAGTAAATTAGAGGAAGATTACATATCTGGTACTTGGTTGGAACTTGGTTATACACAGATTTCCTTGGAATACCAAATATTGGTCATTCTCATTTTATCGCAACCAAAATATCAATATTCAAACATATATACGGATAGTTGGCAGAATTGTTAACATACTCGACCAAATGTTCAGCAGTATTTCGTCCGTCTAACGTTCTGAGTCCAAATTCTTCCAAGGTCAAACTTGCCTTTCATTCCTTCGAGGTCGATAAAATAATTACCAGTTGAGCACTTACTGGTCCTGTGCCAAGATTTGACACCAATATTTGAACACACACACATAGATATATAGATATACATACATACATACATACATACATACATATATATGCATGTACGTATCTCTATTTATATATATATATATATATATATATATATATATACACACATACATATACATATATATACATGCATACACACACGCACATATATATATATAAGTCACAAAGATGTACAGGTGTCAAGTCATTACGGCCGTTTCAAGCACCTCCATTTAATTAATTAATGAAAACATTACATCAATCTGAAAGAAACGTTCTCGTCAGATGAATTCAAACATAAAAGATAAACCTTTTTTGAATAAATTTACATCAATAATGGAAAACAAAATATTTACATTGTTTTCTTTTGTTATAACTGAGTTTAGAAAATAATGCATATCTAGTTAAGACTACTATTATTTAGAGAATAGTAGAAGAAATAGGTGGGAGTCAAGATAAAAAGAGTGGTGACGTAGTTACTTATATTTAGAAGACTTTATCTAGTATGTAGTCTTCTACTAGTGGGGTCTGCAGATTATACCGAACTAGCATGGTGCCTAGTGTTCATAATTTACAGACAAGAAATTAAATTTTGAATGCAGTAAAGCTGTGAAAACACCAGAGCATGATTGGGTATTTAATCTTAGAAGACGGAAAAAAGTGTGCTACTTGTTAAATTCCATTTATTTATTTCTGAAGCTGAAGATGGCACTTCATTTAAATTGATGTAATGATTGCATTGTACAATTAAATGGAGCCACTACAAACGGCCGCACTGCATTGCTGTTTGATAACCTGTTGCTTATTTTGTTATAGTACCCATCTATATACAATCACAAGTACTAGCGTTGAATAAATAAGTGGTTGAAAACAGTCAAAGAATATAAGAAGATTTTTTAAATACAAAGACATATACCTGCATACACACATGCATGTATTTGTGTATATACATATATACATATACACACACATATATACATATATATGTATATATTATACACACACATACATTTATATATATATATCAACATAAGGTACTGGATATGAAATAGTAATGCAATACGAACGTTTCAAGCGACTCCATTTAATTGAACAATGAAATCATTACTTTAATTTAAATGCAGTGCCATCTTCAACTGCACAAATAAATAAATGGAGTTTTAACAAGTAGGACACATCATTTTTCTTAAATATCTTAACAGAGCAAGAAGATGGAATAATTTCATGTTATCGCTATTGTAGCTTAGACTACAACTTCTAAGAATCGCATGGACCATAGTGGGGTTGTAAGGGTTGTAATTCATTTCTATTTCATTTATCTCTTTATCAACAGCTAAATCTAAGATTAGAAGACTGTGTCTATTTTGAATAAAAGACAGGAGTGAGTTGACATATATTATCATATGTATCCCTTTTCCTCGGGAGAGAAATAGGACATCAGGAATAGGCAGTTGGATATAAGTAACTGTCTATTAAAAGAAGCAGGGTAGGAGTAGACTTTATATCATGATGTTACTTACCAGTTAAAGGGCAAGACACTAAGAAACCTAAGATGTTAATACAGAGGAAATTTTCTTTAGGAGCTCTATGGGTGATTGTTTATAAACAATATTGTTATGTTGTATAAAAATAAAATTTAAGAATTCAAAAAATGATATCATAACCAAAATAGGTAAAAGGTATGTATGTATTTATATAGTGAGAATTTACAAAAAAAAAACAAAAAACAAAAGACGAAGACGGGTGTGTAAACAACAAACAGATGTATTGGTTTAACGCTCGGGAAGTGAGAAAGTATTTTACGGTTCGGGCCTACAGAAAGGAACACAGAAATAAACGAGGGAAGAAAATAGAAAAAATTTAGTGACTACGATCTATCATACCGAATGTATGTACATATATATATATATATATGTATATATATATATATATATATATATATAATATATATATATATATATATTATATATATATATACATACACACACACGCATATATATATATATATATATATATATATACATATATGGTCATGATATAGGCATTTTGGCACTATGCAGTAGTGCCCAGTTCTTGTGTTTGCGTAATCTTCTATGCCTAAGCTTGGCAGAACTCCTCCCAGAAACTAAATATGTGATACATATATAATATATATATATATATATATATATATATACAAGGAAACTTGAAGCCCAAAGAGAAAAATAGAATCGAAAGTAGTGAAAGAAGAAACTGTAAGAACGGGAGAAATGCAAACGAGAAAAATAAAGAGCCGAGAAAGGAAGAGAAGCAGGTGAGAAAGCGGAATCAAGAGAAGGTAAGATTACATTTTGTAAAGCTTTTGGAGACTGGAGGAAGATTAGATAGAATGGCGTAATATCTCTATCTAAGCTAAGTGTTTTACGAACTTATTTCGCATGAGAAATGCCATTATTCGCAAACTGAGTTCCTTGAGATAAATGACAAAATCATTCAAAATCTAGTTTTCTCTATTGAATATTGTGCGCCATTTGACTTTATTTTATATAAATAACAATCAGCTGTTTTCCATCAACATTGAGAATATACGTCTTTCTTCGTTTTAACTTCCGTTTCTGTATTTTATTGTGACGTTTTCTTCCTTGCCCCCGGAAAAAATGCACTCACACACATACGCACACGCGCACATATCCATGGGTAAAAAATTAATGAGTGCGTGCGTTACATAAATAATATTTTCAGAATTATATAAAAAGGCAAGAAGCGGTAAATATGACGTAACTGTATGTATGTATATATGTGTGTGCATGCGTGTATAGGTACACATACACACACTCACACACACACACACCACACACACACACACACACCACACACATATATATATATATATATATATATATATATATACATACACACACACATACTCACACACACACATATATATATATACATACACACACAAACACACACACACATATATACAGTTATGTCATATTTTCCGTTTCTTGTCTTTTTATCTAATCCTGAATATATATTGGGTTGTCCGGAAAGTTCGTGCCGATTTTTAAAGGAAAGAAAAAGCTCAATAAATACTTGCCATTACATTTTTAATCAACCATATATGAACCATTTTGTTTCACAATGCGTCTCCATCTTTCCTTTACCTTGAAAATACCCTCTTCCCAGAACTGAGGTGGTTTCATGGCAAAGTATTCATCAAGGTATCTTTCTACACCATACAAGAAATCGAAATTTTTACCATTAAGACAATTCTGCAGAGACCTGAATAAGTGGAAATCCAAAGGAACAATATCTGGTGAATATGGTGAGCTGCAGCAAATTTTGTCTGGTTCCAAAGAAACGTGCGGTCTTTCATTATCCTGTTGGAATACAACACCCTTCCTTTTGGGAAATTCTGGACGTTTCTCTTGAATTGCTGCTTTTAACTCGTCCAGTTATGTGCAGTATTTCTCAGTTACTTTCTCTGGTTACTTGGGAGAAGCTCAGAGTGCAGAATTCCTTTCCAATCCCACCAGACACAAAGCAAGACTTTTTTAGGGTGAAGACCCGCTTTTGGAGTAGCTAAGGGTGCCTCATGTCACCTACTCCAGGATCGTTTCCTCTGAACGTTTCGGTAGATAATCCATTTCGCATCACCTGTCACAATTTGCTTTAAAAAAGGCTCGTTTTCATTCTGTTTATAAAACGAATCACATATGGAAATGCCATCCAAAAGGTTCTCACTCAACTCATGTGGTACCCAAACAACGTAGTGATTTGTGTTCCCAAACTTTACCAGGTGCTCATTAACGACGGATTTTGATAGGATGATGCTTTCTGCCAACTCTCGGGTTGCACAATGTGGGTTATTCTCAATTAATGACTTGATTTGGTCATCATCTGTAGTGTATGGCCTGCCTGATCACTGTTTATCAATAAGGCTACAATCTCCAGCTCGGAACCTTGCGAACTACTTCCGTAAAGTTCTTTCGAATAAAGAAACGCCACCGTAAACTGCGCATATTTCTTTGGCTGTTTGTGAGGCATTTTTCCCTTTACGGAAAAAGAAAAGCATCAAGTGCCGAAAATGAACTTTCTTATTTTGCATTTTAAAGGGTTACATAATTAACACAGGTTGTAGGAACATAGACCTTCTTCCACGAAAAGATAGCTCAAACTGTGTTCTAAATGGAAGTGCAGTCAAATCCTATTTTAGGGACTCAGCCATGTTTTAAAATAAGTCGAAAAGTAAGCTACTATAAATCGGCACGGACTTTCCGGACAACCCAATATATATATACACTTACTTGGAAAAGGATTCGTGGCGTTCGATCATATAATAATATACATAATATATAAATATGTGCATATATACATATATATGTGTACATACCTACATATATATGTATATATACACACACATGGCTACAGGACATTAAAAAAAACGTTGAACAGGACAAACGAAAACATAAAAACGAACATTTTTTCGAACAACGAAAAAACCAAACAGAGAAACGAGACATACAACATAAAGAATATTCCCTTTCTTCAGTTGTCCCTGTTTCATCTACTCCACGGTACGAAGGCAAGAACAAGGCGTGGCTTCCTTGAAAAAGTCCTTCCCGCAAAGCAAATTAAATAAAATTTGGAATTTTTTGCGGAGGGTGAAGTGTTAACAAGAACAAGACAGTGAGAACAAAACAATAAAAACAAACGGTGAGGCTTCCGTTCGTTTTTACTGTTTCGTTCTCACCGTTTGTTTGAACTCAGAACTTAAAGACAGACAAAATACCGCTAAATATTTCACCCCGTGTGCTAAAGTTTCTTATTTTTTTATTGCCCACAAGGGACTAAACATAGAGGGGACAAACAAGGATAGACAAACGGATTAAGTCGATTATATCGACCCACGTGCGTAACTGGTACTTATATTATCGACCCCGAAAGGATGAAAGGCAAAGTCAACCTCGGCGGAATTTGAACTCAGAAGGTAAAGACAAACGAAATACTGCTAAGCATTTCGCCCGGCGTGCTAACGTGTCTTATTTCT
>NC_042997.1:13465834-13523334 GCF_006345805.1 Octopus sinensis | reverse complement strand
CTGCAGAAAATGCACCAAATGCCATACATCAGAGGTCTCAAGTAGTGAATACGTAGCAAAGCTAACGGCGGTGCCACAGCATGACTGCAGTTCTCGAACTAAAACTAGTAATAGAGGGAAATATAACACACAAACATACGACAGGATTCTTTGAGTTTTCCCCCTAACAAATTCATTCAGAAAGTTTTGGTCTACTCAAGGCTATAGTACAAGATACCGAGATACTTGCCAACGTTGGCAAGCAATAAGATTGAATCGAAGACCGCATGAGTGCAAAGCAATTTTGTCAAGTATAAAGTCACCCCTGTCCTTTAGAATATTTATGTTTTCATGGGAGAATATTACGAAAATATGTAAGGGCACTGAAATTGTGGTGAATTTTGAGTCCTATATTTTTATCTACAGCATAAAAAGTAATATGCAAAAAGTATATAAGAAAATTAGCATCATATATTTTTTTATCTTCGTCCAAAACATATATTAACTAATTTAACCGTTTAAATGTTTATCACAGAAGAAAATTAAAAACAAATAACAGTTCACAAATTGAACTAAGTCACCTAACAAGCTAGGTTATTGAAAGATAAATAGATCAGAGATTAGCTGCGAACTAATGCTTTTAAGCATTAATGTATATCTCTTCACTTACTGAATGTGATGAAAGAAAGAGAAAAGGAAAACCTACATTATTAATATTCGAAGCTGAAATCGACTTTTCAAAATATTTAAGCATTTTCCTCTTGTGGAGCATGGCATTATTTTTTAAAAATATTTCTCGGCAAGGAAATAGATTATGGTTGAACGTTGTTTTAAAATATTAACTTTTTATCTGATACGTCGCGTACACAGTTTGCTTGTCGCTTAATAGGATTATGTATAATTAATTCAAAATTCACTTAGAGTTAACGTCATTTTCTTTCTAGTATTCAGGAAATGCCATTACATGAATGTATATCATAAGCTGGTGAGATGGAAGGAGAGTAAAGTAGTTTCCTATCAGATACATAATATACAAGTGCTCAAGGATACACTTATTAGTGTTATTGTCTGTTATGCAATAATCTATTACCATTCACTACATTCAAATTTCCTGTTATCTTTCACCAGACATTAGCCTCAATATACTAATTGGTAGACACTGTTACTTGAATATGTTCATTAATAATAATTTGATAATGTTGGCAAAAGTATACAACATACATGGATGCAAACTATTTCAACTATTCATCTAATAAAAGCATTTTGTATTTCAAAACATTTATTATACTATAAACATCAATTTTTAATATCTATATTCGAAACAATCATATTTGTTAACTGTTTATATGCTATCATGTTTGACTTACTTTAAATTCTCAAAAATTTCTTAAATTCTAATCTGTATTTTATTTGATATTTGAAACAATATTTCCATGAATTCTATGCTTTGTAATATATTGCTTTACAGCCTGAATTCTACAAACGTATTTTCGAGATGTGCTTGCTAGACACGTAAGTTATCTTAGCCAAAACAAACTACAGCGTGGAACAATGTGTGTCAAATTGTTTGTTGCACCATTTGTACCTGGTCACTGATACAGTTCCACTGTAACTACTAGTCTGATTTCAAATTTGATATCACCAAGGAGTCAACCTTGTCTGACCAGCAGCCAATAGAAGGGTAGATACGCTTATTTGAAACATTGAAATACATAAAATATTTGATATACTATGTAAAGTGCCATATCCTCCTCCTCCTCCTCATCATCATCATCTTCAAAATAATGAAATGTATCAATTATACACTGGATAATTTTGTATATTTCAAATTATATTTGTGTCATGCATAAGCGTCATTACTTGGTGTATTTTCCGCGTAATGAGACCATATCAAACAGGATATGGTTTGTCTGTAAAATACACAAACTTTCCACTCATTTTAGGTGCGTATTAGGGGTATTAGTCTGTAAGTAAAATGCAAATGTACAAGTTGTGGAAAATTCATTCAAATTGCTAAGGCAGGATTAGAAATTTCCAATTTTTAATGATGCATACGGATATGTTGCTTCGTTTGTAAAATGTAATCATTTGAAGACGAGGCCAGATCATGGAAGTATCAATGAGTATCGGCGTTTTCTGCCATTTGTAATTATAGAGAAATGTTGAATATTGTCGGTCAGTATTTGTAAATGTTGCGATACAAAGAGGTGAGTTAAAGAAATATGGACCGTGATGTCATATGCGTTGATAGTATATGATTATAATTATGGTTATTCATTCATGTAGAAATGAACAGTGTGTGTATAACAGTAACGAACACTGTAATATAAACGAACAATGAATTTCATAAGAATTGATACAAATATTTAATTCAGTAAACGTTAGTGAAAAGAAACATTTATCTAAAATATCGTATAAAAATACCTAAAATTGCGATATTTAGATATTTTCGCGGCACACTATTCGGCTGTGACTCACTGTCATGTAACTTTTATGTCAAAACTTATCAATAAAAATCTATAAACGTTAGATTGCGATAAAGAAATATACGATGACTAGCTGTTTGAATTTTTTGATATATATAGTTTCATTTTCTTATCTTTTATGAATCCATTTTATATCATATTAAATGATTTCTATTCTACATTTAAATTTGAAATAAACTTCACTGATAACTATTTACTCGATAATGATAATAATAAACTGCAAGTGTGAAACGATAAAATAAAATATTCATTGTTGTTGCTTGGTGTTAAATTTAAAGTGGAACTTATATTGTTGAAGACCAAAAGATCAAGGTATTTTCATGTTATGTTTTATTTACTTCCTACGAAAATATTTAGAATTAACTTCAATTTAATGGAATTTAACAAACTGAGATACGTGCTAACAAGAAAGGTTGAAGTGAGTACTTCCAGTAGACTTTGTTTGTATGCAATGACTAACATGTCGTATACTGATGTGACAACGATAGGCACATCTTGCACTAGATGTCGCAATATTGTTTTGAACCTTCAAATAACCTTTCCGTTCACTTGCTGACACACATTTTTTTGCAAACTTTCTGTAGGTAGAGATATCGTATAATCTTAATTAAAAATTCCCTGAGTGTGTAGCTACGCTGATGATTTTAAGGCTAAGTGTAGCTGTGCGCTAACATACTCAATTCATTTTCATATACCTCTACGAAGATCTATTTTGTGATCTTCATACTTGAAAAGTTATTGTTAGAATTCCCTCCTCCCATCTTTCCTCTGCTTTCCTCTACGATGGATGATCTAGGCCAAAATTTTCCCATCATTTTCCAAGACATACTTTTACCTTACTATTCTTGATGCAGAACCTATTAATTTAGTTTTGTGCACCCAAGGATATCTCAGAAATTGCTTAGGAATTCGGCCATTTTCCATTCTCAAAACATGACAACACCACTCTCATCGCTGCTGAAGTATTAGAGATTCTACACTGATAGATTGACTGCATTCGAAGACTTCAACAATGCTTAGAAACATTTACCATTTGATATTCAGAATACAAGGGAGACGCGTTAGTGAAATCGTCCAGGTCTTTCATATGTTTTCGGTGAGTAACACAGGTCTCACGTGCATATAGAAACGAAGTGAACACACAAGTAAAGTATTGTAGACTTCCAACTTTGTCTCAATTGAAAGTCCATGCAGAGTCCTTAAGCCTCTATCCAATTTTCCAAACTTATCACTGACTTTCTTGATTTGGCTGGAAATTTAATCATAAAGAGTATTTGTCAGTTTCACATTACTACCTAAATATACGAATTTTTCCACAACCTGCAATATCTCTCCACACAAAAATGTTTGGCCCAGAATAGACTTAATCTGGTGCAGGTTGGTACAATAGGACAGTCTTTCTCATGCTGATTGTTAGATCTATGTTGACGAGAAGGAATCTCTTAGGTGCCGAATGTCACCGTAGGAGTGAGAAACAAGATCACAATCGTCATTCCGTATTAGTCATAATGGCAGCATTGCTTTAGAAGCAAACCGTCTAAAATTCAAAATCCTGCCCGTTGTTGTGTATCTGATGTAGGCAGCAACCTTAAAAAGGCATCGACAACACATCAGCGAAGTACAGTCCGAACAGAATCGGTGTTGGTATACACCCTTGGTCAACATGTACATGGATTTACTGAGTGTTCTTGCTGTAGTAAACCGTTTATGAAACTACGGAGTAGAGAGATTTTATGGTTATAACAGTCATGTTTGAATATACACCCGTACGACCAACAGGTACATACAGGGTGGCGTATAATTACTGTTATTTGAACTTCAGTCAGAGACTAGTGAGAAGTATGAAGAACCACCAACTTTTCACCTGCAAGGAAATAATATTTATATTCACGTTAAATGACCTTTACAAAATGAAAGAGATAGAAAATTATCTCCGAGAAGAATAGTATGCAAGTATATAAACGCAAATACACAACACGTACTCATGGATACAATATATATGTATATATGCAGATACATATATACATACGTACATAGATATATACATACGTATATATATAAATGCATATAATTAGTATATATATGTGTGAGTGTGTATGCGCGTGCCTATGTATGTGTGTGCGTGTGTGCATGTGTATATGTGTGTATATTTATATATCACTGTCTAAATCTATATATGTCTATATGCAAATACACTTGGCAAGCGTATTGTTGCGTTTAGTCTTTAGACGTTGCACTTGAACTATTACTATCGCTTAACTCTCGAAAGTAAGCAGTTTCAATAATTCAGCATGCTTAAAGGTTATTCACATTACTATCATTATCCTGGGTCTATTTCATACGCTCATATTAAATAAGTTTCTTATTCTTCAATAACTCCGCATAATAACGTCTTCACAGCTGCACATAAATACGCACGCATAGACACACAGACATACAAAGATACACATAAGTTGCCTCTTCATTTCTGTCAGCGAGTGAAAACTTGTAGGTCTCAAGTGGTTTGAAGACAAGAACAATATTCAGCCTACAACGAAATTTGAAACTAATATGATAATGAAAATTATTAATTCTACATTAATCTTTTTTCTTCGTCTATATACAGGTTTAGTATAATACGTAAATAGTATTTAGTGAAATGTATATCGTATATACATTTCATTAAATTTGTTACAAAGCTAGTTGTAGTAAATTAACTTACAAAAAAATGTACTGTAATTAGAAAGCATGATACATACATTTTTGCCGTATTTTTGGAACAGGGAAATTTGGATATGAGAATCAATCGTGTGGAGAATGTGTGGTCAAAAAAGACATCTACAGCAGATATTACGTCATTATGGCGGTGATACTGGTTCTCAGCCAAGTGCTTTTTTCATGTTGGGGAATAAATGGTGACAAATTAGAATAGGAATAGTGATCAACCAGTTCAAATCCACAGTCACACACAGCAACCTTTGAAACGAAGCACGGGAGTTCTGGAGCATTATCCTGATCAACCAAGTGCACTTTCATCAGTGTTGTTGGGCGTTTTGTCTTGATAGACTTTTGTAACTGCCTCAACAAGTTGGCATAGTATTCTCCATTGATAGTGAGGCCCTTTTTCAAGCAGTCAATAAACTCAATGCCTTTTGCATCCCCAAAACCTGATGCCGTCACATTACCTGCTAATGAAATAAATTTGGCCTTCTTTGGAGGATACGAGGAGGGGTGTTTCCATTGCATAGATTGTTTCTGTCTCTTGCTCAAAGATATGAACCCAACAGGTACTTGATAAAACCACGGTGCCAAATTTTGTCCATTTTCAAGAGAAGGTGCTACCGGTTAAATTTAAAATCTCCTTTGAACAATCGTATCTCAGTTTATCTGGAGGGAGAAAAAAACGCAGTTATTGATAATAAGGGTTGAAATTAAGGCATGCAAGATTTCACAGCTTTTGCATCAATTCTTCGTGTGTGTGTGTGTGTGTGTGTGGAATGATAGATAGACAGACATATCGATACAAAGAGAGAGAGAGAGAGAGAGAGAGAGAGAGAGAGAGAAAGAAAGAGAACGAGAGATAGATGCATATAAACGCAATTAGGCTTGATAGGTATAAATAAACATATATACATTTAAACATAGATATATAGAAATATATAAATAGAAATATATAATTAACTTTATTCAGAAGATAAACACATATGTACAACCATATAATAGATATTGATATATATAAATAATAGATATTGATATATATAAACAAATATATTTACATAGAGTATACAAATACAGAATATTAAGAAAAAGATGCATAGTTTCTCTTAACACGACAGCTGTTTCAGGAAGCACAGAATTACGTTATAAGCGTATTGAACATTACTATTATCTCGATAAATGAAGACATGCACGCCATTTCAGTTGTATGACGAATTTTTTCTTCCAAATTGTTTGCTCAACCACTCTAGTTTCACATAACGCATCAGGACTTTCTCGGTAACTATTTAAGTGTCCTTTACCTTCTCTCAAACTGCTGTTATTTTCGATCTTTAGTACTCTTGTGGAGGGGTAAAGGTATAAATCCATTATTGCTGTGCAGACAACCATTCGTATGTAGTATTGTTCAATAGTGACGAAGGAGATACACAAATCTCTGATATACATATTCTTTGTCTGGCCACTAATTTTTCCCCTATTGGATGCCAAACATGAACGCTATTCATAACTAAGAACCATTCCTAATACATTAAAATATTAACAGATTCCATTGATAGTAATATTTGTATGTTTGAATGTATGTATATATATATACACACACACACGCATATATATGTTTGTGTGTACATGCATAAACACATATACGCATCGATATTTCTGTCTGTCTATCTGTCTATCTATCTATCTGTATATGTGTGTATTGTGTGTATGTATGTATGTATATATATGCATGTATGTATGAATATGGATACCGAGCGTGCTTATTTGTATCTTTGCATTTGTGTATCTCTTTCGAGAGTACATATATACGTAATGTTATGTGCAGTTTTGGTTATTTATAAAGCTGCCAAATTATCTATGTACCCTCTTTACGTAGGTACTCTTATGCATATGTACCCCTATAAATATGTACTCCTCTGTAACTGTACATATACATTTGTATGCCTATTATCGTTATATATATATATATATATATATATATATATATATATATATATATATATATATATCTGTGTGTGTGTGTGTACATGCATATGCTCAGATTTCTGTAATGTTGTTTTCATATTTTGAGGTAAGGCTAGCAATACAATGGGAGGTAGTTAGTCGATTAAATCGGTCCCAATACTCGGCTCAGTGGTTAGAGCGTCGAGCTTACGATCGTGAGGTTGTGAGCTCGAATCCCGGACCGGGCTGCGTGTTGTGTTCTTGAGCAAAACACTTTATTTCACGTTGCTCCAGTTCACTCAGCTGTAGAAATGAGTTGCGACGTCACTGGTTCCAAGCTGTATCGACCTTTGTCTTTCCCTTGGATAACACTGGTGGCGTGGAGAGGGGAGGCCGGTATGCATGGGCGACTGCTGGTCTTCCATAAACAACCTTGCCCGGACTTGTGTCTAGGAGGGTAACTTTCTAGGTGCAATCCCATGGTCATTCATGACCGAAGGGGGTCTTTACCCTTTTACTCAGCTGGTACTCATTTTATTAACCCTGAAGGAATGAAAGTCAAGGTCGACTTCGTTGGAATTTGAACACAGAACGAAAAGACGGACGAAGTGCCGCAAAAAAAATACTTTTCCGGCATGCTAAAGATTCTGCCAGCTCGCCGCCTTTTTTTTTCGGTAACATGTTTCTTATTTCTTGCCCATTTTTTTTCTTTTGTACTTCTTTATTCACTAACTATAATTCCATGTAAGAATTCATTTTCTTTTCTCTCGGTGTTTCACATCTCAGAAATAACTTTCTTCTTGTCTGCAAGTCGACCCAATTCTTTCTTCTAAAGCAAATTTTTTATCCTCTTTTTTTTTTTTTTTTTTACCTATTTTCATGCTAATGAAATAATATCTGTTTGCTTATTTCCAAGCAATTTTTAACACCGGTATTATTATTTTTTTACCTGTTAAACAAATACAGCCGCTTATATATAAGTTTTGCGTTATATTTTTCTCAACCGAAGATGTAATTATTATATATCACTAGCTGAAACCCTGCCGTCAAAAATAACGGCTAATTGTAGTATTGTATATATAAATAAGGTAGGAAATAAGGTACATAATAATCAGAGATACAAACATTCGCATACATACACACATATACTCAGACAGAGTTGAAATATTGTTTGATTTCCATTACATACAAACACACACACACACACACACCACACACACACACACACACACATGCACATTCAAATACCTCCCTTTTACATATACATACATATACTCACACATACTTAAAACGCTGATTTTGTTTCACCCTTTGCTTCGTTATTCATCTATTACCCCTTCCTTTCTCATTCATATGTTGTGACGGAGAAAAACAGATCATACACAATGCGCTCTTTGCCACTTTCTTTCTGTCATTGCTATTACTTTCTCTCACTCTTTCTCTCTCAGTAAGAGCTATTACTCTCACTACTTCTCTTTCACTGAATTACTATTTTCTTTCCTCTCCCTTCTACTCATTTATACTCTTTCTCCTACTCCGTGATTTTGGACAAATATATATATATATAGAAATATATAAAAACACTATGCTCATTATTATATTAGGAGATTCATGATTACTTTCAGTCTTCCTCACATCAATAATAATTAGGAACATCTTGGAAAACATGAATAAATATGTTCAAGGTTAGCAAATTTTGTGTTAATATACCCTAACTATATTTACAGATTCTGGCAGTGCTTTTTTTTCATTCTCTGCAACCCGCCTTTGCCTCTCCTTATGAGTATTCCGTCAGTGTACTCACAGACGGCATTTGATATTATGCCTCTTGTATACAGTTGTGAATGAGAAGATGAAAACTTTTCTGAAGATGAAAATATCTTTACATAATTTCTTAGCTATTCACAACGTTGTAGTTATTCCGTACTAGTAGTTTAATTATTTATAAGGTATTGTTAATCTTTTTCAGGGAAAAATATTATCATTCATGTGCTAAGTAATGATCCTCCATATTACTTTTTATCATGTTATGTTTTATCTTTATCTTATTCACACAGCTTTCTCTCAGCGAGTTATCCCTTCATGTATGCCAATGTTCTCAATTCTATGTAACATCCATCACAGTACAGATATTAATATATGATTCTCTCATGGAAAAACTCAAGTTGAGGAACAATCACAACATAAACAAGAGCTCATTCATAGAAAGAAGAAGTTAAGAATGTAGGAGCTCGGTCCTTTCTGCCCCTATTTCTCTCTGTCTCTGTCTGTCATTTTGTCTCTCACTTTCCCCCCCCCTCTGTCCCTATATATAGAAAAAATTGAAAAAGGAGACAAACGCTCGAGACATTTTTCAATTTTTCCTATTTTCTCTTAAATACATCTCGCTTATCCACGGAATCAAATCCCACACAAGTGTGACCATTGTTTCCTAGGACACTTGACCAACATTTGGCCACCTTGTAACTATTCCCTGGATCTTTCCTATAAATTGTAAACTCTTATATATATATATATATATATATATATATATATATAATATATATATATATATAAGGAAACAAGGGTCACACTTGTGTGAGATTTGATTCTGTGGATAAGCGAGATGTATATATATATTATATATATATATATATACGTATGTATGTATGTATGTATGTATGTATGTATGTATGTATGTATGTATGTATGTATGTATGCACAATATAACAGCATAAATGAATTTTTTAGCTGAGCGAAAAACTGCACTTTTAGACGGAGAACGTACCCCAATTGATATGCTATGGTAATAGAGATTCTATAAAGCATACAACCTCGTTCCTTTACTGTCGTATTCACCATGATATCATAAGACATTTAGTCACCAAATCTTCCAATATTTTAATGATCCAGTTAGTCCGACTGAATCAGTGGATTTCCTATGGTGCAACCATCCAGAAATACGTTTACTGTATAAAGCAATGTCATCATGTTAATAATAATTGTTCTATAAGGACGCCGCTACATTCTACTTATGCTTTACTGGATTTGACTTGTATAATCATCATCATTTTATAAATGTTCACTCGTACTGCTATATATAATTTTGGAGAACAGATTTTAGATTACTAGCCGATACATCATAGGGTTTTTGTAAAGTTGTCCTGTTATTGATTGGCCACGCATTGGTCAAGATGTAAGAAAAATTATATACATAGGATTAGGAGTGGCTGTGTGGTAAGTATCTTGCTTACCAGCCACATGGTTCCGGGATCAGTCCCACTGCATGGCAACTTGGTGTGAGTGTATTTGGTAGATGGAAACTGAAAGAAGCCCGTCATATATATGCATATATATATATATATATAATATATATATATATATATATATATATATATATATATATATATATATATATATATGTGTGTGTGTGTGTGTGAATATGTTTGTGTGTCTGTATTTGTCCCCCAGCATCGCTTGACAACCGATGGTGGTGTGTTTATGTCCCCGTGACTTAGCGGCTCGGCAAAAGAGAACGATAGAATAAGTACTAGGTTTAGAAAAAATAAGTTCTGGGGTCGATTTGCTCGACTAAAGGCGGTGCTCCATCATGGCCACAGTCAAATGACTGAAACAAGTAAAAGAATAAAAGAGAATATATGCATTGGGTAAATGTGATTATCTCACTCAAACGACATTGATCTAGAGAGGTTTTACTAACTTGTAAATGTGTAGCAAATATTCAATCTGCACTTACATCTTATGTTTTATATGAGATAGTCGAAAATGCCTTCAATATTTAAGAAACTTCAATAATAACTTCAAGGCGCAGGAGTGGCTGTGTGGTAAGTAGCCTGTCTACCAACCACATGGTTCCGGGTTCAGTCCCACTGCGTGGCACCTTGGGCGAGTGTCTTCTACTATAGCCTCGGGCCGACCAAAGCCTTGTGAGTGGATTTGGTTGACGGAAACTGAAAGAAGCCCGTCGTATATATGTATATATATACATATATGTATGCGTGTGTGCGTTTGTGTGTCTGTGTTTGTCCCTATAGCATTGCTTGACAACCGATGCTGGTGTGTTTGTATCCTCGTCACTTAGCGGTTCTGCAAAAGAGACCGATAGAATAAGTACTGGACTTACAATAGAATAAGTTCCGGGGTCGAGTTGCTCGATTAAAGGCGGTGCTCCAGCATGGCCGCAGTCAAATGACTGAAACAAGTAAAAGAGTAAAAAGAGTAAAGAGTAAATAATTTGTTTCACAGCCACATTTTTATCCTCTACGCAACAAAGTGTGACATTTATAAAGTTGTAGAAATAGTAGCAGCAACCGGGAAAGTAGTTGCAGAAGAAGTACTAGCAAAAAGTGCAGTAGATATAGTAGCGGTAGATATAGTAGTGTATTAGAAGCAGCAGCAGTGTTAGTGGTGGTCATAGTAATAAGGCCTGCACACTTTGGGTTTTACATTACTTTCGCTGTATTTTTCTACTTCTATATAACCGATAATAGGAATTTCACTGGAGTCTGTCGACCCGATGCTATAGTAGAAGACACTAGCCCAAGGTGCCACGCAGTGGATGTTAAAAATCCTGGTGATTGAAAGCCTCAGCTCTGTCTATTGTTATTTCAAAATCATTCCTTAAAATTTAGTTTCAATATTTCTTGAAATCTCTAGATACTTTCATGTATATCTCAAACCTGCGAAGAATTTTAAAAGTCCGACTATTCAAGATACTGAGAAAAAAAAAGGTTTATTATATGTGTGTGTGTGTGTGTGTGAATGAAAAACAAGGAGAAATGGTTGAAGATGCGACAAAATTGTCTTTTCATATATATATATATATACTTTTTGAGTAATTAGAACAAATTTAATTTTGTAAATTAAGTGGGGAAAAGATTTATTCTATGGGTATATGTATGGAAAACGAAAAATGTAAAGATAGGTTTTCGTTCAATAAATGTTATATATTAGTTCAACTGAAAAGTACATTCGTAGATGTGTTTGACATATATAACATAAGTGGCACTCCGTCGATTACGACGGTGAGGGTTCCAGTTAATCCGATTAACGGATCCAAACAGCCTGCCCGTGAAATTAACGTGAAAGTGGTTGAGCAATCCACAAATACGTGTGCCCTTAACGTAGTTCTCATGGAGATTCAGCGTAACACAGAATGTGACAAGGCTGGGCCCTTTGAAATACAGGTACTACTCACTTTTGCCAGCTGAGTGGACAAGAGCAGCGTGAAATAAAGTGATTGCTCAAGGACACAATGCGTCGCCGGGAATTGAACTCACAATCTTACGATCGTGAACTTCCTGAAGTAATTGCCAACCCTTTTCTCACGATCTCAGCTTCCAATAATTCTATAGCTATTATCCTTAAACTCTGACATCTATACACAAACCCAACAACAGCTACCCACCCTTCAATTACTATTTATCCCATCCCTCTCTCTCTCTCATCTCCCAACTCTTCCCCGCTACTACTGCCTCCCTTAATATCCTCATTATTAACTACCTCCCTCTTTCTAAACTAGCTGTTTTACTTCCTCTCACCATTCCGTCTTTACAATCCCTATAACTCCACCGACCCTCATACTTCCTTCCTCTCTAATGCAGCAACCCTCCACATTTAACCATTCCACCTTTGAACTTCTCTGCATTATAATCTGAAATGTAAGAATTTATCTACCCTGATGACGGAAACTCGATTAGTCCAATGTTGATAGCTTCCATTACTGCTGCATATTGTGATGAACTACGTCTACCAACATTATGGTAGATTTCAGAGCCTCTAGAAACAGCTATAATGCTTACAGCACCTTTCTTCCTCCCTTTTGTCTGTCGTTTGTACTCTGTAAGTTGGCTCGATTTATATATATATAATATATATATATATATATATAATATATATATATATATATATATATATAACGGGAGGCTTTATGAAAATAAACAAAAGACGAAGGCAGGTGGAATACAAACAAACAATTGTATTAGTATGGCGCTCAGGAATATAAATAAAACAAGTATTTTACGTTTCAAGCCTATATATATATATAAATTTATTTATACTTAAATAGTCATCGTCTGAAAATCTCCACCTGTTGCTTCCTCTCATGTTGCATGTATACATACATGCATATTTTTTTTATTAAGACAACCCCTTGCAAAATAAAGAAGTGTGTAAGAATAATATACTATAAGCAAATATTACAAACTAAAAATGTATAATTATTCAATCGGTTGTAGTACAACTATGAATAGTTATATCGATTTATTTAGCAACAACAGCGACCAATAACAATTATACGAAATCAGCGAACAGAAATTAACAATAGGAATATTAGTAAAGCAGCAGTGTCAAATGTCTCACATGTACCACCCAACAATAATATAAACACTAAAAATTCGAACGGAAGTAAAAATGGGTGTCAGAATTACGTTAAAATAAAAACAACTTTTTTCATCGAAGTTATATGTCATGCACCCGTGACAGAACGTATGTGAACATACTGTGCGATGTCAAAGTCACAGAAGTGTGTCTCATCCAATGAAAAATTAAAGGAAACCTTCGCTGATACTTGGAATGAAATTCCTCACATAGACCGACGTGTGGAGCTACATAGATCTATATTATTATCAAGTTTTTAGCCATTTAGGTGAATTTCTACTGTAATGGCTAAGTTCACCACCTTGTTGCTGTGGTCAATGTTTGTTTCAGTGTGCAAAATTCTGAATATATATCTTGTTTTACTTCATTTTCTAGATTTACCTCAGTGTTTCGTCATAATGTGAAATATATCGGTCATGTTGATGGTCCGTGACTCTGTTGCTTGTGTGTTATATGTTATTAGGTGTTGTATAGATAATTAGTTACTGGTGGTAGACACAATGCATTATACTGTCTGATCTATTATATGTTAATAATAGTTTTATTGTTGATATTATTAGCACAAATATTACCATAAATTCCCTAACTCATTTTATCACCAAATTACCAGCACAATCACAGTCTCATATTCTAAATTTATTTCTCGAAACTCTTTCCACTTAAATTGATGTTATTTTTTCTTCGAATCAGCTTTTATAATATATTGCACAGGTGGAAACTTTCAAAAGTTATTTTCATAATCGATGCATTGATCGCCATATGTTGTAAGAGGACTTATTACGGCTTTGTAGTATCTTCAGATATCTTTAACTAATTTGTTTCATTCATCTTGTTCTCCACATTAATGTATCTCTATTTTATCGTTGTATTTTTCTTTGTAATTACAAATATTGAGAAGACAAATGAATAGTCGCTGCTGAAGGCATTAATTATTTTTAACCTTAGCAGTAAGCCACACATTTGTGCAAGGTGTATTGTCAATTTAATTGATGTAGTTCTTTATTTGTACGTATTTTATTGACTCCGGAAGGATAAAAGACAAAATTGATTCCAGGATTTGAACTAAAGACAGAAATTAACACTGCAGAGCAATTTTGACGGTCGCTGCTTCTAGCATCTCACAGCCCTTCGTATAATGATTGATTTTTGTATAGTTACACAACTAGTGATATATTGGGAATGGTTGAGGCAATTAAATCGGCCACAGTATTCCATTCTTAGTTAAGACAATATCTTAACTGGCAGAATCGTTAGCACACCGGACAAAATGCTTTGCGACATTTCATCCGTCTTTACGTTCTGAATTCAAATCCCGTCGAGGTCACCTTTGCCTTTCATCCTTTCATCCTTTCATCCTTTGCCTTTCATCCCTTCGGGATGTGTGTGTGTGTGTGTGTGGGGGAGGGGGGGGGGTTCAATAAATTAAATACAATAAATTAAGTCAATAAATTAAGTACAAGTTGAGCATTGCAATCGATGATGTAGAATTACCCTCCCCACGAAATTTCTGGCGTGGTTTCAAAATTCGAAAACAATTTAGCGAACTCGGAAAGATGAAATATAAGTAATCTCTACCGGCAAAAGAACCCTTAACATAAAGAGTCGGTTATACATAATAAGAAAACGCTATTGCCCACTGCTCCTCCACACCACTACCAGCAGCAGCAGCAGCAGCAGCACCACCACCACCACCACCACCACCATGACCTACAAGTACTGCTACTAGGTAATAATATTAATAATCCTTTCTACCAAAGGCACCAGGCCTGAAATTTTTATAGAGGGGACTAGTCGATTGCATCGATCCCAGTGCGCGTCTGCTACTTATTTTATCGACCTCGAAAGGATGAAACGCATAGAAGACACCGGCATAATTTGAACTCAGAACATAAAGACGGACAAAATACCTCTAGGAATTTCGCTCGGCGTGCTAACGATTCTGCTGGCTCACCGCCTTCTTCATAATAATAATAATAATAATAATAATAATAATAATAATAATAATAATAATAATAATAATCCTTTCTACTGTAGGTACAAGTCCTGAAATCTGAGGGAAGGGATTAACTCGATTACATCGACCCCAGTGCGTAAATGGTACTTATTTATCGAGCTCGAAAGGATGAAAGTCAAAGTCGACCTCGGCGGAACTTGAACTCAGAACGTAGTGACAGACGAAATACCTGTTTCTTTACTACCCACAAGGGGCTAAACACAGAGAGGACAAACAAGGACAGACAAACGGGTTAAGTCGATTATATCGACCCCAGTGCGTAACTGGTACTTATTTAATCGACCCCGAAAGGATGAAAGGCAAAGTCGACCTCGGCGGAATTTGAACCCAGAATGTAGCGGCAGACGAAATACCGCTAAGCATTTCGCCCAGCGTGCTAACGATTCTGCCAGGTCGCCGCTTTCTTCATAATAATAATAATTACAATAATCAAAATAGGAAGTGTGGGTCGCGAAGCACTCGACCTGATCGTCCACACTTCTCTCTGCTCCTCGCTCTAACTTTCTCCTGTGTTTGTTTAGTCCTTTAGGACATCTTTCATTTCTCCTTTGCGTTACTTCACACTTGTCTGTCTACTATCCCACTGCTTATTTTGTTGTACATGTATTATTATCATCATCATCATCATCATCATCATCATCATCATCATCATCATATTATTATTATTATTATTATTATTATTATTATTATTATTATTATTATTATTATCAACAACATCATTATTATTATTGTTGTTGTTGTTGTTGTTGTTATTATAGACGTCGCGCAGTATACGATAACGTGAGGTTGTTGATTGAAGACATTGTGTCTACCGGGGGTTTGTATTGTTTGTCAAGACACAACAAGGACCCCAGAGAGACAGTACTTGATGCAATATGCGTGCAGTTCCAAGTAATGCCGACTTTTGCAATACATCTAGATTGTAAGGTATTTCCACGGTTTTCCAGATCTGTTCTCTTTCTTTATATGATGATATGCTGATGCCCTGGCACTGTCACCTCAATTATTAGGCACTCTTGTTTGTTCCTCCTAAAGGTTACTATATCCGGCCTTCGGTGATCTAACACCCTGTCTGTCTGGAAATCAAACTCTCAGAGGACTATTGCCTTCTCCTTTTCGTCCATTACCTTTTCCGGGGTATGTTGGTACTTTTTGGAAGCACTCCCTCGGTTACGACGATGAGGGTTCCGGTTGATCCGATCAACGGAACAGCCTGCTCGTGAAATTAACGTGTAAGTGGCTGAGCACTCCACAGACACGTGTACCCTTAACGTAGTTCTCGGGGATATTCAACGTGACACAGAGAGTGACAAGGCCGGCTCTTTGAAATACAGGTACAACAGAAACAGGAAGTAAGAGTGAGAGAAAGTTGTGGTGAAAGAGTACAGCAGGGATCACCACCATCCCTGCCGGAGCCTCGTGGAGCTTTAGATGTTTTCACTCAATAAACACGCACAACGCCCGGTCTGAGAATCGAAACCGCGATCCTACGACCGCGAGTCCGCTACCCTAACCACTGGGCCATTGCGCCTCCACTATGTTGGTACCTAACCTTATATCCATACTTACGGCATGGTAGCCATTGGAAATTTTTGACTACCCTATCGTGTCTACGTTTGTACATCTTCCACGCAAGACTTTCACAAGCACTGACAATGTGAGTCACACTTTCGACCCTGTTTCTGCACATTCTCAGAGGTCCGTTGCACTTGTGTGGTATATAATCTTTTTCACTGAGTTGGTATTCAATGCCTGATCCTGGGCCGCGATGATTATACTTTCAGCATTCTTTTTAGGCCACCTTTAAGAGCCACTACCATGATGCTTCCTGATTTTTTTAATCTGTTGGTTTCGCGCTGGAACTGACCGTATAATTCTCTCTCGTTGGCTCTTCTTGATCGAAATTCATGCGCAGTCTCAAGTCCATTTTTGTTAACTCCTTCTGCACTAACAGCATACTGTAGTAGTTCTTGTTTGCTGTTCACCGAATCTTCTGCCATGTTAATTCTTTCAATTCTGATGCACTCCCGTACGCTAATCAGCGCACGCCCACCTTTACCTCTCTTCATGTAGAGCCTGTGTACATTTGCCTTAGGATGAAGGGCACCATGCGTTATTATTGTCTTTCGGGTAGTGCGATCGAATTGGTCAATCTCCTCTTGTGTCCATTTCAGAATGGGTGCACTATAGCAGACTACAGCAACATCCCATATGTTGATGGCAGTCACAGGGTTCCTTGAGTTGAGTTTTATTTCAAGAGAAGTTTGGGACGCTTGAAATATACAGTGATGGCATTGTCATTCATTTCTTTATGCAAGGTATTGTTCAGCTTTAGGATCCCAAAGTACTTGTACCCATCATCATCTGGGTCTTTCATTCACTCTCCGTTTGGCAATTCTATGCCCCTACAATTTACTCTTTTACCCCACTTCAAAGTAAGCACCGTACACTTCGAGAGACCGAATTCCATCCCTATATCTCCTTCCTGCACATTTGCACAATCTCTACCAGCCTCTCCTTTTCAGGCTCTGTTTTTATGAACAGTTCTAAATCATCCATGAAGAGAAGGTGGTTGTGACGAGGTCCGTTCCTTTCTCAGCTCATAGTGTACGCTGATTTTGCGTAGAACTACAGAAAGTCGGATCAAAGCTATACCAAATAACAGAGGTGAACAAGAGTCTTCTTGGAAGATACCTCTTTTAATAGTTACCTTGGTTAAGGGCTGGTTGTTACAGGAAAGACGTGTTTTGCAACTAGGCAAATCCACGAACGCGGCAAAATATCGTAAGCCTTTTTGAAGTCTATCCAGGCCATGCCTAAGTATTATTATTATTATTATTATTATTATTATTATTATTATTATTATTATATAGCCGTCGCATAATATACAATATCATGAGGTTCTTGATTGAAGACATTGTGTCTACCGGTGGTTTGTACTGCTTATCAAGTCACAAGGACCTCAGACAGATCGTGCCTGACACAATATGTGTGCAGTTCCATGTAATGCAGACTTTTGAATTTCGTGAAAGTGAAAAATATAGCCGAAGTAGCGTTTTGGCATCCTTTCTGTCTCGGGAGACAATGGAGTTGCGCATTTTTTTTTTTTTTTCCTAGGTCTAGTCCGGCTGTTATATTTTATTTCCCGTTACATTTACTGCAGAACTGGTGTTTTCTTGAATTTTAGTTGCTTGCCTGGTGCAGAGGTTGCAGGCCGCTTTTCGAGTCGTACTCTTAGCTCCAAGCACCCAATGGAACAGGCGGCTTGTGGCGAGTCAGCACCTTATTAACTGGGGGCTGCCCATATTGAGGTGGGCAGTAGCTAACCAATAGGACACGGAGGTCCCTCCCACCGGCAGAGGTAACCCGTAGCGTCCATATTTTACGCCAATATGAATGGACTTATCACTCGTAACTGTTACCTCCCGTGTTGTTTCTGCAGCTTTTTACAGCAGCACTGAAGTGTCCTCTCCAGTTTTGCACAGGTCTGGGCTATAGATAAGAAAGTCCTGGGTAGCCCAATCGTCAGGTTTCCTCTCTCGACCTTGCTGATGTAGTCCAGTGGAGTGCAGTGCATTACGTTTGGCACCAGCTTGGTTGCAGGAGCTGCCGGAAGAGTGTCGAATCGAACACTAGACTGCCTTCGGGGCTCCACTCCGGATTTCATTGAAGGTTGTCTCCTTTCCGTAACCCTGGATAGGGGCCCATACCGGGTACTGTCAGCCGGAGCCAGCTGAGCCCGGAACTCGTGTCAGGCAGGGTCGTCACTCCCTGAAGTAGTGAAGAAGTTCGCTACCCACTACCTTTAGCCGAAGTAGCGTAACAGCCATTTAAATAGAAATGGGGAAAACTACACGCACATTGCAAAGAATTTAGATACATACGGATAAATCTTTCCACAAGGGGATATTTGTGGGGATTGGGTACATAAATATAATTTTTAACAATAGAAGTATTCTCATTAATTTGGTAATTCTTGAATTTAAAGCATCACTTTGAGTTGTATTAGATTACTTAGTTTCAAAAAACCCAGATTTAATGGGATTTTTTTGTACCATAAATAAGCTCAGAGTCCAGAAAGCTATTTCGTTAGCCATAATTTTGTTTTGGCCGAGAAAACATGCAAATGTTTTAGTGCTATGTCCGTCCAGCCTATAATTTTTAAAAATATAATTATCAGTATAATAATTATTATTATTTGTAGTTGTGGCGGTGGTGATGGAGATGATGATAGTAGTAGTAGTAGTAGTAGTAGTAGTAGTAGTAGTAGTAGTAGTAAATCTGAAATTGTGTAAGAAAATATCGTAATCAGAGTGGACAGTGTGTTGTTAATACGTGTAAGAAAAGTGAAAGAAAAGGCGAGTCTTTTATTTAGGAAATATAATGTAAATCGCTAATGTGAAGTAAAGTAAAAATGTTATTAATGACGATGATTGATAGGAGGTCAGGCAAATGTTAACAAATTTTACATGGTGCTTAGTGAGCTTGTTAGCTGTTTATAAAGTTTCTTCGCTCCCATGCTGACCTGGAACTGATCAAGCTAAACATTCAAGTAACGTTGATATCATGACATTGGGTTGATGGCTTTCCTCTCCTATTTTGGCTCTAGCAACGGTCAAGTGATCAGCTATTATATACAGTTGGTAAATACAGAAAGAGAGATAACAGAGAATGAGTTAGAATCGTTTTGCACACCCTGGGCTTGAAATCATTCATGTAAAAACAAAAACGAAACCCAATTAGAAATGTTGTGTCTTAATATAATACTATGAAGATGACTAGCACAATTGTAACTACGACTACTACTACATAATGCAAAATCGCCTCTAGTCAGTAGAACATCCATCAAGTGTTAGCAATATGACCTGCAAGGGATCGATCTTCACTATGGGCGTATTAACTCGTTTTCTAACATACACATATAACGTCACACTCGCATTTCTACACTCTGACATATCAATTCATACACACCCACATGAACATGCACATGCACATCAATGTCTGTAAAATATTGAAGGTCATAGCTGGTCATTATTGAAGCTTGTTGAAGCAGAAAACTAACCAGAAGCCAACCATTAGAGTTTAACGGACGAGGTCAACCAGTGATCATTGCCGCAGGGCGAAACAATGTAAAGCATTTGTCGTGTACGATGCCACTAACCGTTATTAAATAATCTTACACCTTTTTCACAATACTGCCTGCGAGTTTTCACTAGATTCTAGTTCTTGCTTGCTTACTACATACTTGTATACACGTTGCATTGATTTCACTAATAATTTCGACTGCCCAGTCACTTACATTACACATATAATATATATATACACAGCCACATACATCCATAGATTCATACATGCATATACATATATACATACATACATATATATATCATACATACATATATATATATATATATATATACATCATGCATACATATATATATGTATATATACATACATATATATATATAAGTACATACATACACACACATATATACATATATATATACATACATACACATATATATATATATACATATATACATATATATATATACATATATATTATATATATATATATATATATATATATATATATATATGCATATATACACATATTCATACATATATGCATATTTGCACACATTGATATATGTAGACATATATATATATATATATATATATACACATGTGCATACACAGACACACATATATATGTATATAGTAAAAAGAGGGAGTTGTAGAGGGGAGCCGATATTCCTATATATATGTGGAGACGATTAGATGTGTGTGCTCGTATCACACATCAATTGAAATGCACATACACAAGCTTTCTCATCTCACACACTTGAAGAGTTTCTCCCCAGGTATTTCACATAACACGTTCATAATCTAGAATATTACGCAGGCTGTGTTTTACAACTTTCAGTCATTAAGCATTTACATTTATTCTCCTGATATTCAAATAAATGAGTTAGTGCAGAGAGAGAGAGAGAGAGAGAGAGAAAGAGGAAGAGAGAGAAAGGCACGTACACATTCACACACATAGAAATATATGACGTATGTTACATATATAATACGTACTGGTGTCTCTAGCACGAATATATATATATAAACACACACACACACACACACACACACATATATATATATATATATATATATATATATATATATATATATATATATATATATGTGCGTGTGTATATACTCATAGATATATATGCACGCATGTATATATATTTACGTATATATGTATGTATACACACACACACACATAAGCTGCCTTGCTAATAGGAATAAGTGCATACACTTGCCAAATAAATTAATAGATATTTTACAGCTAAATATTTAAGTTATTAATGCCTTGTAATTTATAAAACTATTTCTTACATTTAGTCTCAGGTTCTTTCGTATGATGTTCAGAGGAGACCAAAATCATCAAAGAGATTTGTTAACCTCTGAACTTACGTATTAATGTAGATGTGTGTATGTATGTGTGTGTGTGGAGGGGGGGGAGCTTGTTTCTGTTTAATTTTGTACATGGAATAACTTTGGAAGTAGTGGGCATATGCTGTTTGAAAGTAAAATTTTAAAGACTGTGCTGTACAAACTAGTCTCACCTGTAATATCAGAAATGGTGCATAATAGTCACAATTACATTTGAAACCGAATAAGAAAATGATTTCTGCTTACTTACCTATCCCTAATTATTTACCTCTCCCCCTCACCTTTTGTCCTTCGCTTCTTTTCTCTCATACTTAATCACATCTATCTACCTATCTATCTACTGCGTGGCTAATAAAGAAATCTATCTATCTATCGATATATCTATCTATTTATCTATCTATCCATACATGCAAGCATGCGTACATAAGTATGTGTGTGGGTTTGTGGTAGCCTTCATGAAACGATCAATAGAATCCCAATTCAATGCAGAACTCAATAAATTGCAAACGGAAGGTATAGATTTACAAATTTCGATTAAGATCTTGCAGCTAGCTATCTATTAAAGTTAGTTGTGGCAGTATCGCCAAATGCCAAAACATTGGGAAAATACATATTTCAGCAGCATAGGTCGAATTTACAAATAGCAGCAATTAGTTTCGTAAAACAAAAAGAAACAAATTAATGCTGGAAAGTATCATAAAAGCAAAGTAAATAAAACAAGAGCACGCAAGGCAACACCAATGTCCTCTCAACGATTAGTCGGAGATGATTTTTGAAAATGAGAATATCTGAAATAAACTCGACTGCTCTCACAAGCGAGAATACTAAAAATGAACCCGACCGCTATCAACACTTGAGTAAAAAACAAACAAACAAAAAAAACAAACAAACAAATAACAGGAAATATAATCTAAAGTTCTTGTCCGTTACCTGATTGATCGCAAAATCTAATCAGTTCGAGCCAGTCACAAGGCCAAACATCCCTGAAAGTTTCATTCGAATCCATCTCGCGGTTCTTGAGATATCTTGTTCACAGACAAACAAACAAACACCACTGATAAACAATACCTCCGCCTACGCTAAGGCAAAGGTAACAAGTTCCTTCAGACGAAAAAAATGTCAGTTATTTTCCATGTAAAAAAGAAGTAACAATTTAAAACTATGCATGAATATATAGTTATGAAGGTCTTACGAAAAGGAATCGTTATGACTCGTTATGAATCGTTTATAAATCGTTAGTTAACGTTTATAAAGTATATTTCGAAATCCGCAGAGTATAATACAGGTTATATAAGGGGATATAATTGTAACTCCCAAACACATACCAGCAACACTGAGATACATATTTTCACTATACACGTTGTACCAACTGTCAAAACATATTAAATAACAGATTATTGCCAATGTTATGCATGAAGAATATATTAGATAATCAAATTTCAAATTCATATATATAAAATTAATAATCTCTTACATTAACTTTAAGACTTTATCATATCTATCTCGCTTAGTCATATGTATATATATATGTGTATTTATGTTACTATCTGCGTATATTCCACTGATGAGGCAAAGCATTTCTTATGCATAATCAGAAATCCGGGATCTGGAATTATCCAGTAATTTTTTGCTAGCTTATTTTGTCCATTTGTCTTCTCCCCTGGTGCAGTATGAACATTTAATGTGGTTTTAGAGTCAAGTTTTGGGCTGCTATTTCCAGCGTGGAGGTATCTCTTAGATACCCTAAATTATAATTTTAATAATAATTATTACCTTTGAAGGTTTTTATTCCCATGCTGGCCACTTGATAAGATCGATATTCAAATTAACGATCTTATCCTTATATATATATATATATATATATATATATATATATATATATATATATATATATAAATGGATGAATGAATTATCCTTTGTTAACCGTTAACATGGACAATTCAATAAACAGTTACCAGGGTAGCAAAATTCACGCAAGTAACACGAATGAAGCGACCTATTCAAAAGTAGAAACTCCGGGTTAATGTGCAATAATTTGTGTAGTATAAGTAAATAAATGGAGCTGAACGCAGATGTTATTAAAATTCTTTTACTTTCGACATTATTGGTATAAAATGCAATCTTCTCATCAGGAAAGAATGAGAACAACAACAAGACATTATAACAATTGCGATGGCTGCATAAATGATAAACAGAACGTTATTAAGTATTTTAAAAACCCGTTAGTAGATTCGATGTCAAAGGCTGATACTAGAAAGAGAATGGTTAAAGAAATAATAAGTAGAGAACAAATAAAAAGGATACGTTGGTTGCGAATTTTGTCATGAATAGTAAGTTGTAACAAAGAGCCAACGTGAAATTTTAGGTTGAATTTGGGAAGACTGCTACGCAGTCATTGGGTATGCTTCGGCAAGCTTACGACGACGAAGTAGTGGATCGAACGCAATGTTTCGAGTGGCACGGGCGCTCAAAATCTTCAAGGCCTTATAAGCTTCACGGCGCTTCAAAAGAACGTCCCTCGAAGATGATGAGCGAACTGGAACACCTGCCACGAGCGTCACCCCCGGAAATGTGCATAAGGGTCGTCGAAGGACAAACAAAACATTCTTAAGCATTTGAGGAAAAGTGACCGGACCTGTGGAGCGCAAAGATCTGTATTCTTTACGACGACAATGCACCCTGTCAATGAGTTCTCCTCACTCGTGAATTTCTCTCTCAAAAAAAAAAAACAAAAAAACATGGTACCATTTCGTCACCCGCCCTATTCGTCAGCTTTTCCTCTATTCACCAAGACGGAAAAGCAGCCCCATGGTAGCCGTTTTGACACCGTTGTGGAGATCCAGAACGAATAGCAGAAGGTCGGTCCTCGATTCGCTTACGGAAAACGACTTCCAGGCTGGGTTCCAAAAGTTGCAGGAACGCTGGGACCGGTGTATTGCTGCATAAAGTGACTATTTCGAAGGAGATGAGGTTAAAACTTAAATAAATAAGTTACTTTTTATTAAACGTAACTACTCGAGGTAGATTTTAATATAATCGCGTATATAAGTTCACTCAAAGAAAGAAATTATGCATAGCAGAAATCAGATGCTCAACAAATGTCAACATAACGTTATAGATTAATGTAAAGATAAATAAATCTATCCACAACTGATGAGTAATATTCAGTTACTCCATCCGGAATATAGCTTTCATTTTCTAACTGTAATTATTGGAACTCTCGATTACGTGAATAATCGTCTTACGTGACTAAAACGTTGAAAAGCAGGGTTTCACAAAAGAACAAGGCTGATCAAGTGATTACAGCAACGAGCTATCAAAGGTACTCTCAAAATAGGAAAAAAATGTTCAAGAAGTTTGGCATGTAATTAGATGCACAAGTCAATAATATCCATGCATGGCTAATGTGAGTATATATGCTCACATATATGTATATGCGTGCATGGAAACTATATGCGTGTACATGTATGCATGCATATCAGCATACAATCACACATATTTAGTGTTTGCTCTATCTTTACATATGATTGCCGTCTTTATGTGCTTCCTCTTGTCAGTAGGATTTCTGACTTTCCGTCCATGACCTCCCAGATGATTATTCAGTCTGCATTGTTTGAGGTATAGGGGACTAACGGAAGTTGTGCACTTCCAACTGCTCAGGTCTGTACACGTTTCCCTCTTCTATCGGCATAACTCTTTCTGTACATGCAGCTTACAGTCATACCCAGGTTTATAAAACAAAGTACCAGTGAAATATTGGTGTCAATTATGTTACCTTAGCCTTCCTCTCAAAATATTGACCAAGAAAAGCCAGGGGTCCTTCATACCAGGTCGTTTTACTGTGCTCCCAGAGACGAACCAAGGGTATTTCTGCCTACCCGTGCTCAGACGTATTGTCATCATTTTTTTAATAGTCATTTCACATGTTTAATTGCGACGGTTCCTTTATATAGCAGGTTATTCCATAACTTCTTTCCGAATTTTGAATGAAGAAAACAAGTGTTCAAGTGTTATATTTAATTGAAATTTAATCATCAATGTACTTTCCCTGATAATCCTTGATTTCCTTCCATCTATTTACAAGCTTTTAAATCAATGTAAAACACTTTTGGTTTTAAAGTAAAGAACTCTGAAATGTCAGTTTCGACCTCCTCCTGGCTTGCGAAAGTTATGTCCCCCAAAGGATTCTGTAAACTACGAAACAACTGGTAGTCTGAAGGAGCAAGATCGGCAGAATAAGATGGATGAGGAATTGTCACCAGTCACAAGTCTATCCAAAAAAGGTGAAATGAGTTCGCGGGAATGGAGAGTAGAGCAGATGTCAATTTGGGATTCGCGGTTGCTTTCGGACAATTCATGAGGCACCCATTTTCCAAGTTTAGGAATCTTTCTAAGAAGACGACGATGAATTGTTGTATGGTTTGAACTAAGCTTTATTGCCTATCCTTCGACTGATAATGCAGGATTTTCTCCAAGTAATGCCTCAAGGAGCTTATCATCAAACTCAAATTGACGTCCTGATCGATCTTCATCTGCAAGGCTGAAATCTCCACTTCTGAATTTTGCAAACCATCTTCTGCAATTTCTTTCATTCAAGCATTCTCTCCCACAAACTGAGTGTATGTTTGGAGTCGCTTCGGCTGTAGAGTTTCCTTTTTTGTTCTCATAAAGCATTATGTGCCTCAAATGCTCTTTGGATACTTCCATGTAAGAAAGGATTCTATTATTCTGTAAAATAATATTTAATTAGTTTAAATGTACACAAATGCATAAAAATATTTTTTTAATTCCAATCAGCATTCTAAAATACTATTGAATTTCATTCAAGTTTTAAAAAAGGTAAAATCGGACAGAACTTATGGGATGACCTGATACAACCTGATTATGATATACAACTGCATCTAGTAGGCTCTGGTTTGGGATTTTCAGTGATTTGAGGAATGTGTAACCATCTCTTAGCCCCTGTCGATCCGAGGTTTGCTCTCAGCGGAATTAATATCACCTGTCAGCGTCTCAGCTATGACTTAACATTCATATATAAAACGTGCATGCCTGCATATATACATAGATACATACATATATATATACATGCATGGAGGCGCAATGGCCTTGTGGTTAGGGCAGCGGACTCGCGGCCGTAGGATCGCGGTTTCGATTCCCAGACCGGGCGTTGTGAGTGTTTATTGAGCGAAAACACCTAAAAGTGGTGATCCCTGCTGTACTCTTTCACCAATCTTTCTCCCACTCTTTCTTCTGTTGGCCTGCTCGCTTAGCCAGCGGGGTGGCGTTATTCGAAGACTAAAGCAATGCGAACGCATTGTGACCAGCGATATGTAACTACATCTGATGGACTGGTCGGTCACGTGATGGTGATGATATATACATGCATGCATACATACATACGCACGTCCACACACACATATACATACATGCCTGCAAGCATACACACGTACATACATACATACATACATACATACACACATACATGTGCCCATATATATCAAAAGAGAGAGTAGGAATTCTATTCCCTGCCCCTGTTTCTTTCTCTCTCCACGCGTGTATGAGTATGTGTATGTGTTTGTGTGTGTGGGTGTGGGTGCGCGCCTGCGTGTACATGTTAATGTTTGTTTTCACTCTAGTTTGTCATTATACTACTGTAAAATCGTTCTTTCAATGACGACTTATTTAAACACGTAAAACCTCTACAGTATTTTTCCAATGACTAACCTTATAAGATGTTACTATCCTAGAATTTCCGAGTTGTGTGCACATATCAATTATCAACCACATCATGTGGTTGAAATGAAACTAATTTCTATCTTTTACTATTCAATAAATGTTTGCCAAAAAAAAAAATTGCTTTTTTCTATCACGTATTTGTTGAAAACCCATCAGCAACTGCACTAAAAGCAAGCATCTAGTAACTGTTAAATGCCTGTCTTTGTTACGACATGCTTCATCCAATGTTTTGCTAACCATGTTTTCATTCGTTCGAAGACGGAATTTCTATATATATATATTTTTAATTTTTATTTATGTTTTTGTATTCACAGTTCATAGAAAACTATTCAAGTATTCTATTTAAGTTTTAGTCACTAGCAAAACAACCGCCCTTCAGAATATTTTGATGTGTCCATACAAATGCTTATTCAAAGCGCAAAAGTTTGAAGATGTGTGTGCAATGTGTGTAGCAAAGTGTTTCATACCCCGAAACATCGACGCCTGAAAGTTTCATCAATGTGGTGACAGCTATTCTCGTGCAACAATAGAATATCTTGTTACAATACTTTTACACTATCGATTTTCTAACAGTGGCTAGGACTTATCACGCATCATCTTAGTGTATTGAATTCTGTTTACGATTCCATCATTTTTTCCATATGTTGCTTAAGGACTTAGGTATGCTAATCCAAGAGAACTGCTGGCGTACGTATTTCGATTATTATTCGGTGTATTTTTTTTTGTATTGACTATAATAAAGGGTATCAGATGTTCTCATTACACATTACAATGTTCCAAAAATAGGCAGACAATCAGGACCAGTGACTTAGCTAAACTTGCTCACGAAAACAGTAATTTGATCAAAATCAATCGCACAAATGCTCGGTCACAAATAAAATCACCGAAACGCAACAGTATATTTTAACTTAGCTATACCAGGGTTGGACAAAATAATGGAAACACCTAGCATCATAGCATCGTGATTTTGCAATATCTATGAAACCGTCAAAAGCTTGTTTATTTTTATGTTTTTATGATTTAATATTAGTGTTGCCTAACGTGTTTTGCTAAAGTTGCTGTTTTTCTTTTCAGATATCACCAGCAAAAGGTAATTAAAATTCATTAAAATGACGGATCTAATAGACTTTCAAAGAGGTGAACTTGTTGGTGCTCGTATGGCAGACGCTAGCGTAACGAAAACAGCCGAAATGTTTGCTGTATCAGGAAGTACTGTTTCGAAAGTAATGGCAGCCTTTAAGAAAGAGGGAAAAACCTCCTCGCCGAAACAAAACTCCGGGAAAAAGCCAAAACTTTCAGATAGGGACTGTCGAACACTTACGCGAATTGTTAGAAAGGATCACAAAAGTATAGCTCCTACAATTACTACAGAGCTTAATGACAACATCGAGAACCTAGTTTCCACAAAAAAATGTTCACCGGGAGCTGCACAAAGCTGTATTTCACGGGAGGACTGCAATATATATATATATATATATATATATATATACTCTTACTCTTTTACTTGTTTCAGTCATTTGACTGCGGCCATGCTGGAGCACTGCCTTTGGTCAAGCACATCAACCCCAGGACTTATTCTTTGCAAGCCTAGTACATATTCTATCGGCCTCTTTTGGTCGAACCGCTAAGTTACGAGGACGCCAAATCACCAACATCGGTTTTCAAGCGATGTTGGGGGACAAACACAGACGCACAAACATATGCACACACGTACACATATATATATATTTATATATATATATATATACATACATATATACGACAGGCTTCTTTCAGTTTCCGTCTACCAAATCCACTCACAAGGCTTTGGTCTGCTCGAGGCTGTAGTAGAAGACATTTGCCCAAGGTGCCACGCAGTGGGACTGAACCCGGAACCATGTGGCTGGTAAGCAAGTTACTTACCACACAACCACTCCTGCGCTTATATATATATATATATATATATGCACGTGCGTATGCATATATATATGTATAAATATGTGTGTTCCTATGTGTCTATAGATGTGTGTGTGTTCAAGTGAATATAGATGGCCTATAATATAAACTTGCGTTTATCTTTGCCTCACATTTGCTCTGTAGCCCATAACTGGAAATACTTTTTGGTATATTTAACAAATATACTGAAAGCAGACTTCCATCATGACAGTCTACGTGGAGGAGCAGTTGTACATTTATTTGTACGCAAATTGCTACTATTTGTATATCTATCTATCTATCTATCTATCTATCTATCTATCTATCTATCTATCTATCTATCTATCTATCTATCTATCTATCTATCTATCTATCTATCTATCTACCGTAAATCCTCGAGTATAATTCGCATTTTTTCCCCAAAATTTAAAGGTCAAAATCCCTAGTGCGTAGTATATACGAGGTTAAAAATGAAAATTATTTCCTAAGCAATGCCCGAAACTCTATTTGCTGCCCGGCAATATTTATTCAGACGCATTTTATGATGTCGGGCGCGAAAATACCATAAGGTAAGCCTGAAAGCAATGAAGTCATAAAAGAATCATCCATAACTTGCAATAAGCAACATTTATTAAACGCTATTACTTTTATTACTGTTATAACTTATTTTCTGCAAACAAAATGCACAAAAAAGCTACACGTTTGCATTATGTTATATATACGATAATTATAAAGTACGTTACCGTATGCAGTTTTACAAACCAATGACGTTATATAGAGCTCCTTGACTCAAGTTGGAGAAGGGGGTGCGTATTATACACAAGGTTTAGGTTTTTCAGAGGTACAGCCCCTAAAAATCCCCTTCGTATTATACTCAAGGGCGGACTATACTCGAGGATTTACGGTATCTATCTATCTATCTATCTATCTATCTATCTATCTGTATATATGTTTGTATAAAGAAAGATGTATGTGTCTTCATTACATGAGCACACATGCATAGATAGAGTCATATGATTATATATATATAAAGAGATACTTGGTTAGATTTGCTTTTGATATTTTTAACTTTTAGCAAGGAACACGTACATATTTCGATGAAGTCCATAAAGTTTGATATCATGTTTATAAACAACCTCATATCATTACATAGTAAAAACTAAGTATTCCAGGTGTCTCGTTTCGCATTATGGTCTTTTGGCATAATACTAATACTGATCTGAAAACAGTTTTTGCATTGTGAATGTCTTTGTTCCTATGACTAGAGGTATAAGTATATATCTTCATCAATTCGTCGTGCTGGAATTGTACAATTTCTTGTACAGGATTTTCTGTAGGCATAGGAACACAAATATAAACACACACAAACATACACACACGCGCACACACAAACACATGCATGTATACATATATATGTGTGTGCTGAGAGAAATAGAAAGAGAGGAGAGAGTGAGGTTGTTTTGTACATACACATATAAAGACACATGTTTATATATATATATATTATATATATATATATATATATATATATATATATATATAAGCATTACCGTACAAGTAGATATGTACGTACATGGACATATGTATATATATGCATCTATCTATCTATATATATGTGTGTGTGTGTATGTATATATATATAAACATGCATTTATGCACATATATATGTAAATATATAAATACATATATGCATATACACGTATGTATCTATGCATACATACACACATACACAGGTACTCCTAAACACAAATGCACATATCTATCTATCTATCTATCTATCTATCTATCTATCTATCTATCTATCTATCTATCTATCTCTCCCTCTCCCTATCTCTCTCTCTTTCTCTCTTTATATATGTATATATCGTCTCTTGCTGTGAAAATATATATCATTTACGGCAACACTGCTGAAGAATTGGTTTTATAAACAGGTGCGAGCGGTCATTTTCCTGTTAGGAAATGGTCACTGATTTACGAATAGGTGGTGATGTGTGAGGTTTTAGGAAGATTGTTTAACGATTACTGCACCATGAAAGAAGAAACAGAAAGAACCTTGGGCTATGCAATGCAACCGCCAAACATTGCTTTGATCATTATCTATCTGATATTCACGCTGTCTCTTTTGGCTGAGAAAATAGCTGAATCAATGATTAAATGTTTACAATTGTACAAATATACTCGCCCACAATCACACATATGCTTTATAAGCAAACATATCTACACACACACACGCACACCTACATATAGATTTTTAGATATATACGTACGTATACATGCATGTATGTGTATATATATATATATATATATATATATATATATATATATATATACGTACATACTTGCATACATACATATGCATGTATGTATGAATGTATTGAAAAGAATGGTGTGGCTCTTTTAATGAGCAAAGAATTATTGCCAGAGTGTGAAAAGTAAACAGTTTCGTCATGCTGTGTATTTTATCCCTCCGTGATCAGAAAAAGTAAATCAGTCCGACCAATTTCTGGTGTTGTTAGAACTTCTTCAGTGGAAGAAAGACTGCCATCTTGTGTCCACGGAAATATTTGTAAATCACAGCTAAGTGTTCTCAAAGCAAAACTGATCATCGTGATTGATTTGTATAACATTGTATGAACTGACAAATAACTTTTTTACCTCCCCCTCCGCTAAGGCGGAGGTATTGTTTTCAGTCATGTTTGTTTTACTTGTTTGCTTAACCGTGGACAAGATATCTCAAGAACCACTGGGTGGATTCGGATAAAACTTATAGGGGTATTTGGCCGCACGACTGGCACGAACCGAATAGATTTTGGGATCGACCCATTACCGGAGAAAGATTTTGGATTATTTTTCTTTTTTTCCTTTCCTTAATTTTTGAGAGCGGTCGGGTTCATTCTCGTTTGTGAGAGCAGTCGAGTTTATTTCAGATATTCGCATTTTAATAATCATTTCTGGTTAGTCGTTGCGAGTACGTTGATATTGCATTGGCGGAGGTTTGCACTCTCTGAGTGCTCTTGTTTCTAAATATTTTCTTGAAGTTTTAGAAACAAGTTTTGACTCTAAGTATTCCTAATCATCAGCCATGTTTGATGAAAAATTAACAACTTGTTTTTTATATAGTTTCAGTTAATTTATTTACTTGTATATTTAATAACCATAGTGTAAAACTTCGAAATTCTGTGACGTTCCGATATCTCTTCAAGAAATTGTACTAACAAGGTTTTTTTTTTTTGCTTCGCTTGTAAATAGAAAAATTCATAAAACACAAAAAATATAATGCAAAGTATGAAAAGGTCATGAATTTGTTCGGAAACGTACTTTCGGTTTAAATTGTGCTTCTGGACCACATGATTTTGGGTTCAGTTACACTGCGTGACATCTTGGGAAAATTCTTCTACTAAGCCTCAGGCCTACCAAAGCATTGTGAGTGGATTTGGTAGATGGAAACTGTAAAAGATGACAGCCGTGTATACACACACACACACACACACACACACACACACACACACATATATATATCATCATTATCATCATCGTCGTCGTCGTCGTTTAACGTCCGCTTTCCATGCTGGCTGAGTTGGACGGTTTGACTGAGGATTGGCGAACCAGAAGGCTGCACCAGGCTCTAGTCTGATCTCGCAAAGTTTCTACAGCCGGGTGCCCTTCCTAACGCAAACCACTCCAAGAGTGTACTGGATGTTTTTACGTCTCCCCGGCACGAGGGCCAGACAGGCTGTTCTGGCAATGACCACGTTCAAAATGTGTTTTCTACGTGCTACATGCACGGAAGCCAGTCCAGCGGCATTGGCAACGACTAAGCTCGAATGTTGTTTTCCACGTGCCGGGAAGGCGACTCTGACAACAATCACACACGGATGTGCTTTTAACGTTCCACTGACACGAGTGCCAATTAGGCGGTACTCTCATCGGCCACGTCAGTGATTTTAGATATATATCGGTGCGAGCTTAGTGCTGCATTTTAGGCGCAGGAATGGGTGTGGGGAAAGAAGCTTGCTTAGCAACCAGATGGTTCTGTGTTCAGTACCACTGCGTGGCACTTTGGGCAAGTCTCTTCTACTACAGCCTCGGGCCGACCAAAGCCTTGTTAGTGGACTTGGTAGATAGAAACTTAAAGAAGTCCGTCGTATATATAAATATGTATATGTAGGTATTTGTGTGACCGTGTTTGTCCCCCACCATCGTTTATCAACCGATATTGGTGTGCCTAAATCCCCGTATCCTAGCGTTTCAGCAAGGATAGATTAAGTAATAGGCTTACAAAAATAAGTTCTGTGGTTCATTTATTCGACGAAAGGCGGTGCTCCAGTATGGCTGCAGTCAAAAGACTGAAACAAGTAAAAGAATAAAAGAATAAAAGAATATATATATATATATATATATATATATATATATATATATATATATATATATATATATATAATATATATATATTTATATATATACACATACATTTGTGTATATATGTATATATATATATGTATGTGTATATATGTATATATATGTGTTTATATATACATATATATGTATTTATAAATGTGTGTATATGTGTGTGTGATTACCTATGTGTGCACGTGGCTTTGTGTCCTTTCTTGTCCCACCACCACCGCTTGACAACCAATGTTGGTGTGATTACCTCCCCGTAACATGGCCGGTCGGCAACAGAGACCAATGGAATAAGTACCAGGCTTTAACAAATAATTCCTGGGCCGGTTTGTTTGACTAAAACCATTTACAGTGGGGCCCCAGCATGGATGCAGTCAACTGACTGCAGCACATAAAAGAATAAAAGATCATCCGTTAAGGATGATACATCTCGTCATTTTAGGGAGGGTTTTATTTGAAACATTTTTGCGGAGTTTGAATGTGCAGTGGAAATGCTGGTCTAACCGTGACGCGGAGAATGACATCGGCTTAGGTGGATTTTCATGTTGTCAAATATCTCGAAGATCCATGAAGTTCGCAATAGTAGAATACGAGATGGTAACACAATTGGTAAAGAGTAAAGAATAAACAGGAAAAACCCCATTCGGTTAGAATGACTATGGGATTGCACCTAGAAACAAACTCTCCGAGATATAAGTCCGGGCAAGATTGTTTATTGAAGACTAGCAATGGCCTATGCATAACAACCTGCTCTCGCCACGTCACCGATGTTATCCAAGGCAAAGGCAAAGGCTGATACAGCTTGGCACCAGTGATGCTGCAACTTATTTCTACGAATGAGTGAACTGGAGCAACAAGAAATAAAATGTCTTGCTCAAGAACACAAAACAGCCCGGTCCGGGAATTGAACTTACAACCTCATGATTGTTAACCTAATTAACTAAAACAATATGTTGGTTTCAGGGCTTCATACTGTCAGTGATAAGTTTATATCGGCCATTATTTTGCGGACTAATGGTTGTGTTCAAGTGATCCGGGTCCCGTTTGTTCTAGGCTTCCAGGTTCATGAGTTCTTGGACCAAATGATGACATAAGAAGCTAACCATAATCAGAAATTAATTGAGAAAAAGTTATTGTTAAAATGTCGGTTGAAGTGGCGAATACTCTTGTTCTTTCGGTGCTGTATTATATACGGTGCAGCAAAGCGTCAGGCAAACCATCCGGCAAATCGTCCGACAAACCGTCCGGCAAAGCTTTACTGCACTCAAACTATAACTGTTACATTCTGGTGAAACTATCAGGTCACCCCCAAAGTTCTGTTTTGAAATTATCAGGTCACCCCCAAAGTTTTTAAAATTGAATGAAATTTAATAGCATTTTAGAATGTCTAATGGAATTAAAAATTATTTTTATACATTTGTGTACAGAATAACAGAATTAGAATTTCTCTGATTAAAACCCTTCTAACATGGAAGTATCCAAATCCAAAGAGCATTTAAGGAGCATAATGCTTTATGAGTACAAAAAAGGAAACTCTGCAGCCGAAGAGACTCGAACACATAGACTCAGTTTATGGGAAAGAATGCTTGAAAGAATGAAATTGCAGAAGATGGTTTGCAAAATTCAGAAATGGAGATATCAGCCTTCAAGATGAAGATCGAACAGGACGTCCAGTTGAGATTGATGGTAAGCTACTTGAGGCATTACTTTAAAAAAATCCTGCATTATCAATAAAGCTTAGTTAAAACCGTATAACTGTTCATCATCATCTTCAACAACTTAGAAATGTTCCTAAACTTGGAAAATGGGTGCCTCATGAATTGTTCGAAAGCAACCGCAAATCCAGAGTTGACATCTGCTCTTCTCTCCCTTCCCGCGAACTCATTTCACCATTTTTGGATATGACTTGTGATAGGTGACGAAAAATGGATCTTCTATCGAAATGTTAAACGTCGAACACAGTTGCTTGGTAAAATGGAAAAAGCTCAACCACAACCGAGAAGGGAACTTCATGAAAAAGAGGTTCTTCGCTTTATCTGGTGGGATTGCAAAGGAATAATTCGCTTTGAATTGTTACCACCTAATGCAACAATCAATGCTCAAGTCTACTGTCAGCAATTAGAGCGTTTGAACCAAGTTTTGAAAAAAAGACCCGCTTTAATGAATCGAAAAGGAATGATGTTTCATGAAGACAATGCGCGACTCCCACACTGCTAAGACCGCAGCACAGAAGATCGAAGAGCTTGATTGGGAAAATATTCATCATCCACCTTATTCTCCCGACCTTGCTCCTTCAGACTCTCATTTGTTTCGTAGTTTACAGAATCATTTGGGGGACATAACTTTCGCAAGCCAGGAGGAGTTCGAAACTGACATTTCAGATTTCTTCGTTGTGAAACCAAAAGAGTTTTACATTGATGGGATTAAAAAGCTTGTAAATAGATGAAAGGAAGTCATAGATAATCAGGGAAAGCACATTGATGATTAAATTTCAATTAAATATAACATTTGAACACTTGTTTTCTTTATTCAAAATTGGGACAGAACTTATGGGATGACCTGATATATCGAGATAAAGTACACTCTCCACCCAGAATTCTTATTAAAGACACCACATAAACTCTCAGAGGGGATGTTGTTTTGAAGCTTGTAAACTATCAAGTGTGAAACAGCAATAAAAGATAAAACTAAAATATGAAAGGACAACATCGATGTTGTGTACTTTCAGATCTAAAATATTTTTAACCTGATATTTCACTGAACCTGGTTTCGTTCAGAAAAAATGTAAAGATGATGTAAATGTAGAATTTTTTTTTTAATTGAAGGGTATATGAAAAATAGGTGAATAACGAAAGTAGGAAATATTTGAGAAAAAATATTTCCGAAAACATGTGAATATTTCCTTACTTTTAAATTTAGAATTGTTAAATTATTTATTTATTAATAATATCGACGGTGACGTCAGCTACAGCAGCAGTGCTGCAGCAGCAAATAACAGCAATAAAGCATCAAATAAATAACAACAACGATAAGAATGATGATGATGATGGTGATGATGATGATGATTATGATAAAAAATATTTCATTCTAATTTTGACACAAGCCCCGTAATTTTTGTTATAGGAGTTTGGTTGATTACATCAACCCCAATAGTTGACTGGTACGTCATTTGATCGACATTGAAAAGAAGAAAAACAACAGCGACTTCAGCAGGATTTGAATTCAGAATGCAAAGTGTCGAAACAAATTCTACATAGCGATTCCGCCTGAATAATAATAATAATAATAATAATAATAATAATAATAATAATAATAATAATAATAATAATAATAATAATAATGATAATAATAATAATAATAATAATAAGAAGAAGAAGAAGAAGAAGAAGTAGGAGGAGGAGAATAAGAATGAGAATGAGAATACTATCAACAACAACAATGCTAATGGTGCTGATAATGTCTGTTATTTTTTTGAATGCAATATATATATATATATGTGTGTGTGTTTGTGTATACATAAACGCATACGTACATGTGTGTGTATGTGTGTGTGTCTGTATGTATATATATATAATATCTATATATATGTATATACATGCATATTTATATATATATATATACATATATATATATATCTGTATATATATATATATATTCTTTTTCTCATGCGTTTACAAACACACACGCACACACACAAACACATGCACGCACGCACGCACACACACACACACACACACCACACACACACACACGCACACACACACACATGTAAATGCATGTATATAGCCTGAAAATATGAAGAAATATCTGCGTCGGAGAACGAAATTCTTGTTTATATTTTCTGCTATGAGAATCAAGAATAGCTTGTAAATTTCTTCTTAGCATTCAAAGTATCTAAATGTCTCCTAACGTATTTAACACGCTTCAAAAAACATCTCAGTGCTTTAGGACAAGCTAAGGATAAAGGGGGCTATGGGTTAAGCAAGTTTTTCTGACTGTTTTGAATAGAGAATATTCCTTACCAACAAGTGCTAATTTGGCATAAAGAACCCTTACAAAACTTATTGATTTTAGCTGTTTTCTTCACTGAAATAGGAAAGGGGGATAATAGTAATGGACAAACGACTACTTCCTGGATGGTGATAAGAATGCCAGTGGCGAGGTACAGTATCATTCGCCTCCAGGCATGTCACTATGAAAGCGGATGGAACTAGAAATTCTATACTTCGGTCATTTGTCACAATTACCACGAAATAAGGTATCGCGTCAGTGAATTATTGAAGAATACATTGTACGCGCCTAAAGATATGTACAATACACCCGAATACAATAACATTTTACACGCGTCGAAATATCTATTACACATACATATGAACATAATCGCATATACACTTATACATATACACATGTATATATATATAAGCACAACGCATTGCAAACATATATTAGTTTTACAATTCGTAAACCATTTGCTTTGAAATTTTAAATATTTAACCTTCTACATACTACATGCAACGATTCCACAAAGGCCCCAAATTTGCCAAATTTGGGAAAGGCAAATGCATCTTGCCAAGTTTTCTACTGTGGTGGACCTGCTCGATTTAACCTTCAGAGCAGATTGGTACCCCACCATAGCTGCAGTCCAATGATCGAAAAAAGTAAAGAGAAAACGATAATTATCCAATGTGTATGTTGTTTATAAAAAGTGTAGTGCATTGGAGGTAGATTAGTGTGGTACTTCTAGCAGATAGAGACAGTTTCAGTTATATCTTTTTACATTCTGAGTTTGAATCTCGTTCGAGATCACTTACAGTTTCTTTCTTCCGAAGTGAACAAAATGATAGTAGCAATCATATAATTAGGTCGATTTAATGGACTGTATGCTCGATCAAATTCCAATGTTCAAAATCAGTATTTGTTCTATATGAAAATGTAATCAACTAACAACAATAAAGTGATTTCCTTAAACACATCTTGTGTTGATCTATCCTCTGCCCAACAAATTTAATAGTATAACTGATGCAATTATCTATGCTGTATCATTAGGTAGAACTTCTCTGGTACCTAAAGAAGAAATAAGAAATCTTTCACTATATATCACGAATTTTCTCTTGCACAAGTTTTTTCACTCTTTTCGAGTCACATCTCATCACAACTGATCATTCAATCGAATAAAAAAAACTGCAAAAGCTGTATCATTGTTTTACTTTTGTTCTAGATATTATCTGTCGATCGCAACTCTTCATAGAAGAATCAGATTTTTACTAAGGATAGGAAGTGAGGTATGAATTCAGAATGCTCAGAGCTGAAAAACACCATAATGCATTCCAACTAATGAAATGCTTTGATATTTCCACCAATTCTCTATCATTAGACAATGTTTTATGTTCTGACGGAACATAAAGTAAAGTTCACCTTACCAGGATTTTGAGATCAGACTGCAGAGATTTAGAACTTAAACATCGACCATGAAAACATGAAAGGTAATTTGATTGATTAAGTTTGAAATCAAAGCGAAGAGATATGTTTAGAAGTTGACATCAGTCACAGATCTCATCTTAATGTGAATATAGCGTTCACCCATTTATAGATACTTCTACTATATAAGTAACAGAAATTGTCTAAAACAAATGTTTTGCTGTTGGTCTAACACAAAGAGGCTGCATCACTTTTAAACGTTTTGCTTTTAAAAAGTTATGCTCAATTAACAACATACATGAATAAAACCTTTATAAACAAACAAGAAAATAATTAAGAACAAAAAATATATTTTCGCACAATATGATGTAAAATATTACAGTTATTCGGATAGGGAGTATTACCTATTTGTTTCAACTCTATTTGATTTCTTTAAATGTGATTCAAAGAAAGTTTTTCGTTCAAACATTTCCCAAGAGAAGGAATTGCGTTGTTTCATGTATTTGGCAGATATTCTAAGTTTCTCATTTTACATTCCCTTTCCAGAAAAAATGAAATATATATATATATATATTATATATATATATATATATATATAAACCAAGTACAAAAGAAATTCGAACAAAGAAAAATGATAGAGTTTAAAGCCTTAAACTAGGAAAGGATTTCTGTTTCAAGATAGCTTTATTTAATTTATATATTTAAAAAAATACATACATATATACATAAGAATGTAAATCTGAAAGTTAAAGGAATACAAAAAGAAAAAAAACCAAATCATGGAATGCGATATATATACCATTCACTTCCAAAATAAATACATGTGATATCTATAATTATGAAATTGTTTATTGTATATTTCAAATCAAACGGATTTAAAGTGTACTAGAGTTAGTATTGTTAAATAATTTACTGGAAGCGAACTTTTAAAATAAAAGTATTCATAGAAAAGTACTTCTGGGTAATTTTGATAAAACAATAGATAATAATCTACAAGGCTATACATCCTTGCAAAAGACATATAAGCTACTTGATAAAATTCTTTTTTTATTTAACTTTATTTTTTTCGTCAAGAGAAAACGGTTTTATATAACCTGAATGCATTTTCCCTCCGTTCAGATTTAACATAAATGAATACTTATATCCCTGCGCTAACTTGAGAAGCCTAATTTGTATAACCAGTCTCTGCACAAATCACTATGGGAACCTATGTGAATATGATAAGCAGAGAGAAAAACACTCTCTCACACACACATATACGTATATATAGGTATTATAAATGCAAACACGCAACATATGTGTGCATATTATATGTATATGAATTTTAAAAAGCGCACCATCGCTCACAGATCTACGCACCTACATACAAAACGATATAGTCTATACATTATACACATGCGCATATAAATATATGTGATTGTGTCAACTGTGTGTGTATGTATGTATGCGTATATATATATATGTATATGTGTATGTATATAAAAATATATGTATGTATGTATGGATACGTGTAGATTTGTAGTATTGTTTTATATATTTTCATGCATATAGTTGCATATATAAACAGCTCATATATACTTAAATGTAAACTTCTGGAAGGTTTTACAGATTTTTACAGTTCTAGTGATAGCTTGAATCTGTAGTCTTCGAATCAACTTTCTCCTTTCTGGTTTCGAGAAGCTTAATTTATCAAGAATTTGTGTATATATGTCTCTTCAATTTTTTAATTATTATAAATCTTCCACTGAGAAGGGAGCCGGTTTACAACATATCTTTACGGTTTCACTCACAGATTGGACTGGACTGGTAATGTAGGAATCAGCCGGTCAATTTCTCTTTCTGAAAATCCCAGTTTATCCAGATTCTCGTTTATGTATGTATGTATGTATGTGGTGGAGGCGCAATGGCCCAGTGGTTAGGGCAGCGGACTCGCGGTCGTAGGATCGCGGTTTCGATTCCGAGACCGGGCGTTGTGAGTGTTTATTGAGCGAAAACACCTAAAGCTCCACGAGGCTCTGGCAGGGGATGGTGGTGATCCTTGCTGTACTCTTTCACCACAGCTTTCTCTCACTCTTACTTCCTGTTTCTGTTGTACCTGTATTTCAAAGGACCGTCCTTGTCACTCTCTGTGTCACGCTGAATATCCCCAAGAACTACGTTAAGGGTACACGTGTCTGTGGTGTGCTCAGCCACTTACACGTTAATTTCACGAGCAAGCTGTTCCGTTGATCGGCTCAACCGGAACCCTCGTCGTCGTAACCGACGGAGTGCTTCCATCCATCCATGTATGTATGTATGTATGTATGTATGTATGCAAATCACATATCGTACATTTTCCTATGAGCACCTCCACGTCGGTTACCGGAGTGATATTTGATCACTTTATAGAATGCTTGAGTGTCGGTTTGGTGTTTGGAATGAGATAACTTACCTAATGGGCAGGTAGAAGCGCTTTAACCTTGGTTGGTAATCTACCTAGGAGAAGGAAATCTCCGAAATAAAACCTGAGGCCTTGGATGTTCCTGGTTTTGCCAATTTCCATGTCACACCGGCAGAGGTCTTCTTGTGCCAATAGGAAGGTGCGTGTGTGTGTGCAGTGCATGCTACATCTACTGAAAATTATTCCTCTGCACAGGTACTTCCCGTACTCCAAATCTTGGTAAAATCAATGAATTTGTCTATTTTTACTGTTACGACTACTACCACTAACAGCAACAATACTAAAGGTCCTCATTATGACAATAGCATGAGAAAATACTAGCTTAGCCAAGAGAAAAGACAGTAAAAATTACCTTATTTGGGGATTTAAAGTTCTATTACTATAGCTACTCCTACCACTACTACTACCACCACCACCACCACCACCACCAACACCAACACCAACACCACCACTAACAACAACAACAACAATAAAGGAGATGATAATTCTGATGATGATAACTGAAGTGTAAAAATCCCTGGGAAATGTTGTTTGCCACATTTCTAAAAATAGCCTAATTACTGCCTTGGCCAGGGTCAAAATACAGGTCCCTCGACATGTTCAACAAACCGTGACGCCTAAGCCAAACACCAATCAACTTAAGTAATTTAGTAAAATCACACACTGTTTGGTCAGAATACACTCCGCAAAACTTAACATTGTGGAGCCTATACAAATGTATTTAAGACGCAGTTTACCCATCTCACCACAGTTGTAAATCTTAAAACATAACTGTCACCACTACTACAGGAACCTGAAGATTGCATAGTTCAATGCATGAAAGTACTAGTGCAATCAGAATGGACATTTAATATTCTGTCATTTCATTAAATTATATTATCTTATATTATATTATTATAAGAGTGTAAATAAAACGAGAAAATCTTTGAGCAATGCATACATACATACATACATACATACACACACACACACACACATATATATATGTATGTATATAACTTAGAATAAATATGCCTACTAGCTACGGAGAGGGTGTCAGTAAGTTTGAGTTTCTCTTTTAGCCTCCTTCTCCTTTTCATGTTTTCTTATTTCCATTATATTATCCTTTTTACAGTTTTCTCTACCTCCCACCCTCTATCTCTCTCTCTCTCTCTCTCTCTGTCACTTTCATTCTTCTCTCCATTCTTTTTCGATATCGTTGTTGTTAAATGGTTTGTTTGATAAGACACATACGATAACGAAACTCCATATCTACCAGAAACGTATTCCCAAATTAATCACAATTTAGGTTTACGAACTAGCTGAGATCATAGTTAAGTCAAGCTTTATTACTATTCAGTACTCTCAATTTAGCGTTCGACCCCTATTGATATTTACTTTTTATCTTTCAATGAATGTTGGTCCAAATTGGTCAGTGAATATTGGTCGATATTCGAGTGTTGTTTCACTTTTGCCTAATCTTAATACAAATTATTTAATTAAAGGCCGAAAGGCATGAGGATAGATAAATTCCTCTTTGGTAGAGCTCTCATTGACTTCTTTTAGTTTCACTTGAAAAAGAAATTGAGAGTGGAGAGGGAAGTGCTGTCCTCGAGTGAGTCTAATGAAAGGTAGGTGAAAGCTGCGAAAAGGGCAAGCGTGGATGGTGCCTGTCTAAGTGTAGAGCTGTGAACCGGAGAGAAGGAATTGGAGAGGGCACTTGCTCTTGGTGTTCAGGGAAATATCGGATAGTGGGGTCTCTCTATAATCCCAAGCAATCATCTTTTTTCAGGAGAGCTACATTTCTATCATCCTCTCCCCACCTTTTAAAAAACCTTTGTATACTATGCGTGTCTCTTCCTTCTCATTGTATACCGTGTGTACTTATAATTTTTCTTTTTATAATTATTTTATCATTTCATTATATCTAAACCCAACAGTTTATGTCTGTCTTTTGTATTGCTCCTGTCATCCTTCGTCCTGTTCGCAAAGAAATGAAGCTGTTCTTCTTCTTATTATTCTTATTGTTGTTGTTTCTTTTTATCTCAGGTTTTGTTGGAACTCCTGGAGGCTTGCATGCGTAGCGGGCTTGTTGCCTTCAGCCTACGGTACCATGCCATCTGTTCTTTTCAGCTGTCTAATACTTTCCTAATTATTCTGTCAGTACTAAGGAGACAAACCTTTTATAAACTTTTTTACTGAACACTCTATTCTGATTTCCTTTAAATTCTTATTGATGCCTTCCGATACTGATCCCAAGGACCCAACAATAATTGACACTATTTTTACCTTCTTCGTTTTCTATAGCCGAGGTATTTCGTAGTTAAGACGGTTGTATTTATCTATTCTTTTCGCCTTCCCTCTTGATTATCGTGGGTCATAAGAGTACGCAACATCAACTATATAGCTCATGTGGTGCATCTTGTCGAACACCACTAGGTCCAGTCTGATATGCACTATTTCCTGATGTGTTTGGATTGGGAAATCGCAGACCATTTTGCAAGTGTACGACTCCGCCACTCTCTGTGGTTTGTGATCATACCAAGTCTTGCCTCTCTCTAACCGCCACGTTTCGCAGTTTCCAATGTAGCACTTTCATTACCTTATCGTGTCGCTTATCATCATCATCATCATCATCATCATCACCACCACCACCACCACCACCACCACCACCACCACCACCACCACCACCACCACCATCATCATCATCATCATCATCATCATCATCATCATCATTATTTGTTTTTCTTCTTTCAATTCTGCTTCCATTTCTTGCCGATTGTCTTCCTGATACCTAGGGCAAAGAACTTCATTATATACATTGATTGACCATTAAAATAAACACACCAGGCTGATTGTTTTTCAAGATCAAATAAAGTTTTAACGATTATCACGTACCAGATGAAAAATCTTTCGCACTTCTTGCATGAATTGTAAGCCAGGGATCATTCCCAAATTTCGATCATTCCAAGTGCTCCTACATTCACTAGTGTTGTAATCGACTTAAGATGGCACATATTTTCGATTTCAATGATGTGGTGTTTAGCAGTAGTTCAGTATCAAATGCATCAGAATATGGTCCCCTAGCACCTACAGCATTTGGAAGATTAGCCAACACTAAGAAGCGGAGGCTATGTCATTTTCGGTATTAGTGTTTCGATCTCTCGTCCCAGGTTTCCGTCCGTAAGCCAAAGCTAGCGTTCTTTACTAGCAACTTATTATTATGAGTTTTTCTTCTTTCAATTTTGTTTCCATTTGTTGCCGAACGTCTTCCTGGCTATTAGTGCAAAGAAGCTCACTGTATACATTCATAGGGCATTAAACTAAACGCACCAGATTCTTCATTTTCAACATAATTTGATGTTATGTGGGGAAGAAATATGGGTGGTAATCGTTCTCACATCAACACTGCTCTTCCCAGTAAGCGTGACGTACCAATTAAAACAATCGCCTGGACTTCTTGCATGAATGGTAAACTAGGGATAATTCTCAAATAATTTTCAGTTTTTTTTTCTTGATCATTCCAGGCTCTCCTACAATCACTAGTACTGTAATTGCTTTGACATGTCACATAGTTTTAATTTCAATGAGCAAATCTTTATATTTTCTGCGCTAGTTAAATTCTTTTGCCAAGATATTATGATCACACGTAATACTCATATGAATCAATATCGTTTTGGTCTTCCACAACAATATCCAGTTTATTATCTTTTGTTGTTCGATCTATATGTACTGGAACGTCTCGAAAATCGCTATATTTTCTCCCTCACTTACAGTCTCAGGGTGGTTATTTGGTTATTATACTACTTGTCGGCAGTTTTGATTTTATAATGCCAACGTATTAACCATTATAGATATTGGCCAATTTTATATCCAGAGATTAAGTGGTCCACTGTTTCAGTTGCATCATTGCAGAACTGGCATCTTGGAGTTACTTAAATTTTCATAACATTGACTTGATAGTTCCGGGTGAATAAGCTTTCATCTTGAGGAGCTATGAATAAGTCTTCGCGCTCTAACTTTATCCCCGAGCTTCGTAGCCACTGATGTATGTGCCACTGGCCTACATCTGCTTGTTTGCTACGGACCACATACTTACCATGCAAAGGTTTCCATTCCCACCTATCAGCGAATTACTCGTGCAGTTTTTCTTCTACCATTAACTTCACCTTCTTTGCAACAATAGTTGCCATACTCACCTCAGGTTGAACAGCCTGGGTATCATGTATGAGATGAACAGAAAAAATTTGCTCTCCTCTATGACAGAATCGAGCTTCTTACGCCTTTCGTAATTTTCAACAAGTTTTAGCATCCGCCCATTTTTTTGCTTCATGCTATTTGGCCGGTCCAATTGCAGTGGTTTTGTAAGAGAGTTCAAATTAGATCAAACTTTGGTCTCTGGGAAGTAAAAGACGATCCACGTCTGCCATTGGGTTGTGCATCACATTGCAACTCAGCAGCCTGCATATTTCTCTGTCAGTTTTCTTCCGTGATATTCCAGTTCAACACATTGTAACTATAAGTAACAAGTGGAACTGCTTAGGAATTTATGACTAATAACTCGTTAAGTGCATTTAGCTCAGGTTTAGAGACTGCTCGAACTCTCCTATAGCACTCCTTCTGATCTCTTTCATGCTTGCATGTTGAATGTTAGCACCTTCATTTATTGCTAGGTGTTTGTAGATTTGTTCTTATTCAAATTTTTGTATAAATTTATCGACATCTAACACGACTGAACTTGTGGTCTCCAATTTACCTTTCTTGAAAGTGGTCTTGACACAATTATCAAAGCCAAAGTCCATTCCAATGTCACCGATGAATGCTTTGACAGCACGTAAGGGACATCCAAGCTTATTTTTCTCTTTGCCGTAAAGTTTTAAGTCAGTCATATAAAATAGATGACTTATTTTATTATCATCAATTTCATACCCTTACCCTATTCTGTTAAGTTCAATTGCTAGGGATATTAGAGCTATGCACATTATTACCCAAATCTGCCACTGGCTAATTTAATTAGTAAAGGTGTTCTCTGAGGTTTGGCAACAGCAAACTCAAACCGTACCAATACTTCTTAGGGTTCTGGAAAAATAGGGAATGAAATTTTTCTCCATGTTGAAAATACGTGTATCCATCAGTCGCTTAGGAAGCAGTGTGGTTTTTGTGCTGAGTGCACCAATTTCTCCACGAAAATTTTCAGCCTTGCGTTCCACAATCTTGCCGTCTCTTTGGGTAGATCCTTACATTTCTCAATTTTCGCAGTTTCCTTGATATCCACTCTACGATCATGCGATGTCCTTTGCTCTTTTTGTTCTGCACAATCATGTCTTGTCTCCCTACTCTAATAGTATAATCGGTTTCTAGAGAGAAATTCCATAACATGTAATTATATTTCACAATAATACCTTGCAGGTCATGCCCAACCGCTTTTCAGTAATTTCAAATTCACAGAATTGATTATCATCTTACTACACTCTTCTACCAGCACAATCGATCTCGGTGTGATTTGAACTCAGAGCATAAAGTGTCGAGAGAAATGCCGTTAAGTATTTTGTCCGCTCTGCTAGGGATTCTGCTAACTTCCTGCCTTAATAATCCTTTTTACTATAGGCTCAAGGCCTGAAATTTGAAGGAAGTGGGATATTCGATTAAATGGACCCCAGTACTCCACTGGTACTTGTTTCATCGACCGTGAAGATGAAAGGCAACGTTGACCTCGTCGAAATCTCGCAACATTAATAATACTATTCGTTTCAAATTTTGATACAAGGCAATTTAGTGGAGGGATGAAGTCGATTACATCAACCCCAGTAAACAACTAGTACTTATTTTATCGACCCCGAAAGGATGAAAGCTAAAGTCGACCTCAGCGAAATTTGAACTCGGAATGCCGCTGAGCGTTTTGTCCAACGTGCTAACGATTCTGCCGGCTCGCCGCCCTAGCCTTAATAATAATAATATTAATAGAAATTCTGCATTATATGTGTAATATGTTATTATAAAACCGGTTAAGAAATGAAAATAATTGTTTTGCCTTTAATAGATTCCATAATTTATTTGTATTTCTACAGGAACAGTGAATCCATCTACATTTACCACTATGGAATATATGGAATATACATTCGCTTTTGACAGTAACAGCCATTCAATGTCGAAAATTAGTTTGCTAAACAGCAAGACCAATTTATCTTGAATCAGTGTATGATATAACTAGAATGTCAAATAAAGAAAGTCCTCGGGCAGTATAAAGCGTGTTGTATATAATTTTGGTTGCTGTTACTTTTGCGATGGTGACATAATCACACCCTTTAAGTTACACTTTCTCTTTTCATGGAAATACCACACAATATTATTGCTTGCAGAAAACCTCTGTTCCTTCGAAGACAACAACTACAAAAACAACCCTATACAACAACTTGCACTGGCTTCCAACAGTTTATTCTGAAACTTTTCCACGGCAGTCTCATTTCGTTGTTATTCTAAAATTTGCAATATACAGTGCTATTGATGCAGCACTGTGAACAAAATTTCGCTTGCAATCATTTCCGTTTATAGAAGACACCGCATCTTAATTGTTGTACATGCAGCTGTTTGAGTGTCTATCGATTTGCAATGTTTTCAGATGGCTGATTTCACATTCCGAAGTGACTTCAGCCTTCCAGAAATTCATGTAACTAAAGTAACTAACTTGAACTGTTCACATTATGAATGAAATATTTCGCCTTCTTAATATTTATTTTACCGTTCTACTGTCTTCTCTAGTTTACATTTCACTTGTCAAACGACTATTTCAATATTAAACTTTTCAACTTACAACGTCCGTGAGAATTTTTAACAGATTTCGAGGATATTTTTAAATAAATGTAGTTGATTGCAAAAAAATAACAAAAACCTAAAATAATACTTAGTGTGTGAGTGTGAGTGTGTGTGTGTGTGTGTGTGTGTGTGTGTGTGTGTGTGTGTGTATAAATATATGTATAGGGGTATATGGTGTATATGTATGAATAAATATATGTGCGTGTATGGCTATGTACATATGCGTATCTGCATAAGAGTATATACATACATATATATATATGTATATATATATATGTGTGTGTGTGTGTGTGTTTGTGTGTGTGTGTGTGTGTGTGTGTTTGTGTGTGTGTGTGTGTGTGTGTCTGTATGTGTGTATGTATGTATATATATATGTGTGTATGTATATATATATATATATATATATATATATATATATATTTAATCCAAACATGAACAAAGAGAAAACACAACAACGCGAGGACGTGGAACAAGTATAGTGTTATTGGACGCTCTGGAAAGGAAAGAAAGAAGGAGGATTTAACGTTTCGAGTAGAGCTCTTCGTCAGAAACATAGAAAATGGAAAGGTCCACGGAAGGGAAGACGATGAAAGAAAATCGCCAACGATACACACGCGGTCACACATATATATATGTGTGTGTGCGCGCGCCTGTGTCTATCAGTGCGATTGTGTGTGTATGCGTATAAGTGTCTTTATTTGTGTGAGTGTGTGTGTGTGTGTGTTTATGAACAAATATAATGTGCTAATGTGTTACTAGTTCCTGGAGAACTGTGTTGAGCAAAATCATATTGTTTCTTTATGATAAGTAAATAAAAATGATTTGCATATTGTGAAGGTTACAGTTAGGAACAGTTTCTATGTTTGGGTGTTGCCCAAGAGGCCCACAAATTAATCACAAATCACGGCGATTTGAAACATACATAGCAAGATCCAATCCGCAGGAAAATAAATGCATTGCACATAGCTACATCTCTCCTACAACGAATCTATCCCACATATCCAGGCACATACACAACCATCGGTATAGTGAGCCTCCTGCGAAAGTTCTTACTCCTTCATGCTAGTTCAATCACACTGCTCTTATTTCTTTCGTTATTCTTCTCTCCTTCCTCTCGCTTTTCATTTTCACTCTCTCCTTTTCACTCTTCTTACTTATTCCTCTCCCTCTCTCTCTCTCTCTCTCTCTCTCTCTCTCTCTCTCTCTCTCTCTCTCTCTCTCTGTGTTTCGTCTCACTCCGACTTAGACTGCATTTCCACTTCTGGTGGTCCCATTTTACTTTCTACCTGAAACTTGCCATATGAACTGACATAATTTTTGATAGTATATATCTTTTATTTTTCCTAGTTCTCAGTTCATTTTTTCAACAACTTCTTTCTACGCTTTGATAGATTTATTATCCGAAACGTCCAATTCTCATCTGGCGTATCAGGTTTTCTTATATATTTTTTGTTATTTTTTCCAGACGAGTATTTTCGTCACTCTGAGTGCGCGTGGTATACTTTGTTTCCAGTTAGTATATATGAATGCATATATATGTGTGTGCGTGTGTGTGTGTTTGTTTGTGTTTGTGTGTGTGCATGTGAGTGCGTGAAATACATGTTTTGAGATGCATTTTGCAAAGATGGCCGAAAAACGACGTATGAACTTCTAGCTGCAGTCGTATGCGACTCATATCAATGCTCACACGTAATGTATGCGGTTGCTTGCCTTGGAACCTTGAAACAAATCAATATCACGTTTGACAACAGATGTTGGTGTGTTTACGTCTCAGTAACTTCACTGTTCGGCAAAAGAGTCCGATAGAATAAATACTTACAAAGTATAAATGCTAACAAAGAATAAATTCTGGGGTCGAATTCTTCGACTAAAATCCTTTAATGTGGTGCTCCAGCATGGCCACAGTCAAATTACTGAAACAAGTAAAAGAATAATATATATATATTCATCGATCGGATCTTCTTGATTTACAGTCACATGGACAGCCGAGTCTGTATTGCAAACAACTTGCACATGCAAGTGCTACCAGTCAAAACCTCCGCATACCGGAAGCCAGCTCATGAGTGTATGGGCTCATCGTCTCTTTTTAACCAAACCCAGTGGCCAGCCTTCTCTACTGTAGTTTGGATATCGGTCATGGTGGTATTGACTTTACGATGAGTTAGGTCTAACGATAACAAATCCTCTACATCCGACTTCGATTGGAAAATGCTCTGCTTTCCAGCCTGCGTCTTCACATTCCTCGTGGAATGTAAGAGAAGATTTATCTGATCACCTTACGATTCCCTGATTTAGCATCATATAAAACACTCTGCAACAACTTGCTGGACATATACTTTGTAATTGATCTGCCCCCAATAACCCTTTCCGCAGGATGTGTTCCTTTAAATCAGCTGGTACGCTGAAGCTAATAACACTGTTGTTAATTCACCAGAAGATCGAAACATTGGAACTTCAATTAAAATCCGTGAAGGATATGTGTGTGTGCGTGAAGGATATGCGTGTGTGCGTATGGGTGCGTGTGAGTTTGTAGTGTGTGTATGTGTATCTATACTATGTATACACACACACACACACATATATATGTGTGTGTGTGTGTGTTTATATATATGTGCGTGTGTGTGAAGGCGCATAGCTCAGTGGTTAGAGCGTCGAGCTTACGATCGTGAAGTTGTGAGCTCGAATCCCGGACCGGGCTGCGTGTTGTGTTTTTGAGCAAGACACTTTATTTCACGTTGCTCCAGTTCACTCAGCTGTAGAAATGAGTTGCGACGTCACAGGTGCCAAGCTGTATCGGCCCCTTTGCCTTTCCCTTGGATAACACTGGTGGTGTGAAGAGGTGCAGCCGGTATGCATGGGCGATTGCTGGTCTTCCATAAACAATCTTGCCCGGACTTGTGCCTGGGAGGGTAACTTTCTAGGTGCAATCCCATGGTCTGTGTCGTGAACGAAGGGGGTCTCAGTATGTGTGTGTGTGTGTGTGTATGCGCGTGTGCGTGTGTGTGTGTGAGAGAGAGGTTACTTACCTGTCTTTTTCTTTAGCCTTTTCGTTTGGTTTTGAATGTACGTAATTTTATCGTAGTTTTCCTTCTGTCGCACAGTATGAAGCAATGATATTTTTTCTCTGTGACGGTTTCCCATCTCGTCTTAAATTTAATCCTGTTTCTCTGTAATTTTTCTCTCTATTACTTTGCTCTTTTGTCTACCCATACGTATTTCAAGCCTTTGAATGTTATCCTTGATTCAACACATTGCCCTCATTGCTTTGTCTCTCTCTCTCTCTCTCTCTCCCTGCCTTTGTGTCTGTCTGTCTCTCCTTTATTGTATTTTTTCTCAGGAAATCTTATTTCTCTTTCCTGCGCCTTAGAGTCGAAGGACTTTCAACGTCTATTCAGAATTTTCGGTCTCGTCTCGTACGTCACAACCTTTCCCCACTATTTAGAACTTGTTTTGTTTTTAAGTCAATACAACTTCCTATTTAATGTATATATTTGCTTATCATTGTTTTTAATCTACCGCATGTCCTCGCATATCTGTTGTCAACTTTTTTTCGTTCTAACGAGAGAGATCTAATTGGATCGAGGTTTTTGTTCTTTTCAAAAACAATTTCACTTCTGGATTTTTCTTAAATCCAATGGTGCACTGAAACTATTTGTGTTGTTACTGTGCCGAAGTGGAAGATTTTAGTGAAAATCCGATGAGCAAAAATATATTCATATTTACCGGTACATGTACATATACAAAATGAAATCTATCTATCTATCTATCTATCTATCTATCTATCTATCTATCTATCTATCTATCTATCTATCTATCTATCTATCTATCTATCTATCTATCTATATAAATCCTTAAATCATTAAAAATGTTTTAGGCGCAGCAGTCGCTGTGTGGCAAGTTGTATGACCTCTCTATGTAACGTCTTAATGGCAAATTTTCATACTTACCAACTACATGGTTCAGGGTTCAGTCCCACTGCGTGACATCCGGGGAAAGTATCTTCTACTATAGCCGCAGGCCGACCAAAGCCTTGTGAGTGGATTTGGCAGACGGAAACTGAAAAGAAGCCTGTCGTATATATATATATATATATATATATATATATATATATATATATACATATATGTATATGTTTGTGTCTGTTTGTCCCCCACCCAATCGTTTGACAACCGATGCTGGTGTGTTTACATCTCCGTAACTTAGCAGTTGGGCAAAAAGACCGACAGAGTAAGTACTAGGCTTACAAAGAATAAGTCCTAGGGTTGATTTGTTCGACTAAAGACGGTGCTCTAGCATGGCCGTAGTCAAACTGAAACAAATACAAGAACCAAACCATATGTATATGCATACATGTATATGTGCATGTATGTGTGTGTTTGTGAGCATGTGTTTCTGTGTGCGTATGTGGATGTGCGTGTGCGTATGTATCTGTGTGTGTGCATATATGGGTATGTGTGTATTTCAGTCTGTGTTCGTGCGCATGTATACATGTGTGTGTACGTATACTTACATTTATACATTTAGGGGAAACCTACGACCTTCTGTATCCCAAAGGCTTTTAACTCAAGATTTGCATACTATTTTATATTTATTGCTTTATCTGCTTCCAGTTCAACTGCTAAAATCTAATTATGTCACGTTTCATAAAGTAGCTGGTTCATTATGACGAAAAAATGTGTCTTTGTGTGTGTTCTAACTGTGTTTTCTATGACCTATTTGTTGCTTTTCCCATGTGTTTACGCATGTATATGTGTGTATACACACACATACACACACTCGTCTATAAATACACTCACATATATCATCATGCACACATTCACACGCATTTGCGTCAATAAAAATCAGATTAATGCTAATACTTTGATTTTTTTACTTGTTTCAGTCTGTTAGCTGTGGCCATGCTGGAGTACCGCCTTGAAAGTTTTTAGGCGAGCAAATCGCTCCCAGAACTTATTCTTTTAAGCCTAGTATTTATTCTATTTGAATTTGATCCAAATAACTTCCAACATGTAATTTTAACTCTATATTACCCATATGGTTTAGTAAATATACAAATGATTCCCCTAATTATATAGATACATGTGTTATTATATACTGTATATTTTAGATAAATTTGTAATAACTTATCTTTCATATGTAGTTGTAGTAATATCACTTTAACCTAAAATACACACATACATATATATATCGTTTTTGAATTTGATTTGCAAGATTCGTTCGTGTGTTGAAGCATACACTGTTGTGTCTGGGGAGAGTCATTTTCTTTTTGTGCCTCATAATGTAAAACACTCACCGGTAAAATTTCCTCTTATTTCTTATTTTTATTTTCCTTTTTTTTAATTTTTTAATTTTTTATAAGTGGAAATTTTACCGGTGACTGTGTTACATTATAAGGCACAAAAAGGAAATGACTCTCCTCAGACACAACAGTATGTATACATATATATATTTCTGTAGAAGAGCGTAGCCTCGAAACGTAAAAGACTTTTTCTATTCCTGAGCGTTATACTAATACATCAGCTTGTTTTGTACACCACCTGTCTTCGTCTCTTGTTTTTTCGTTAACTTTCCCTATATATATATATATATATACTCTTTTACTCTTATACTTGTTTCAGTCATTTGACTGCGGCCAAGCTGGAGCACCGCCTTTAATCGAGCAACTCGACCCCGGGACTTATTCTTTTGTAAGCCCAGTACTTATTCCAGTACTTATTCTATCGGTCTCTTTTGCCGAACCGCTAATTACGGCGACGTAAACACACCAGCATCGGTTGTCAAGCAATGTTGGGGGGACAAACACAGACACACAAACATACACACACATATATATATATATATACATATATACGACGGGCTTCTTTCAGTTTCCGTCTACCAAATCCACTCACAAGGCATTGGTCGGCTCGGGGCTATAGCAAAAGACACTTGCCCAAGGTGCCCCGCAGTGGGACTGAACCTAAAACCATGTGGTTAGTTAGCAAGCTACTTACCACACAGCCACTCCTGTATATATAAATTCATCCATATTTTACTTATATTTTCGTAATGTAACATAACTTAATTTACATAATATAATAGAGTCAAGAAACCCTATATCATTTTCTTTATTGACTTTTACTATCCCACCTACTAATAGCTAACCTTGAATTATTTGTTTTTTTTTTTATTTATATCCATTTATATATTTTTGCCTAGTTTGTTGTTTATGTTATCGGTTATCCATTAACCAACCATAACAAAGTCATGACATTTCAAAACAATAAATGACCAATTAGATTACGGGACTGACCATAACCCTCTCCCCGCTTACCGCAGGATTTCAGCAACTAGATAAACAAAAAGTAACGGAAAATAATAAAGTATCTTGATTAATACCTGGAAATTTATTCCTTTTAGTACCGACTGATATCACAGGTATTAATATAAGCTCTAACCCACTTATTGTGAACCTTTATCTGAAGCCCTCAATAGAAAACATATCGCATATTTATATGTATATATATATATATATATATTACGGAGCAAGTGATCTGAGATCGTGTGCTGAAACGAAAACAATTGCAGCGAGGAAGGTGTTTGAATGTCATTTAAGAAACATAAAAGCCGTTCGATTCACTTCAAAATTAAAGTTTAATTTGTCAAAACATTTTCGTCGCTAAAATCCGCGACCTGTTCACTGACAAAAGTCCGTGCTGCATCTCTGCATCTCTGCACGGACAAAAGTCCGTGCTGCATCATATATATATATATATATATATATATATTATATATATATATTATTGCGGCGTTACGTGCCCCCCCCCCCGTTTGTTTATCACAATTTTAAACTCTGCACGACATCTTTCTTTCCTGTCCACCATTGCTTCTTGACCAAACTATTTTGGCGCCCTTTTTTCTTCCCCCCTCTTCCTCCCATCCTCCTCAATCCCTTCTCTCTCTGTCTCTCTTTCTCTCTCTCCCCTGCAACCTGCTGCTTCTCCACCATTTCGTTGGCGATCGTATCTCGCCAACATCTGTATTTGTCCCCTCTACCGAAAAGGTAATTATTTCTACGCCAGCTGCTATGTTGTTGTTGTTTTTGTCTCATTTGGTCTAAAGTCGTATGACAACCACCGTTATATTATATTTTGTTTAACCGTTACCGTTTTCAATTTCGTTTTCGTCTCTCGTATTTACATCCGTCTTGTGCGTTCACATTCCTGTCTTCTACCAAGAAATCTAATGCTTACAGCTTAGTTTTTTTTCTTGGGGCTGCCGAGTTGGAGCAAATATCAGAATTGAACAGCCGAAATTTGCTATGATGATTCGGTGTCTGACTGAAGATTGAAGGCTTCGAATGATTTGTCTGTGTTCCGTGTTTGTCCCTTCCTGTATTCACGTTCTTTATATATAAAATATTTATCCCTATATATATATATATATATATATATATATATAAAATATTATTTGAGACAAAACCACTATTTTGCAAAACAAACAAGGAAAACTTAATCAATTATAAATTTTATGTATGATAAGTCTTTCCTTGTTTGTTTTGCAAAATAGTGGTTTTGTCTCAAATAATATTTTATAATATTTTACTATAAAATTGGATTTAATCCTAAATCTGATTTTTTTTCCCTGTAAATTGGATATATTCCCTAATATTTATTATTTATATATATATATATATATATATATGTGTGTGTGTGTGTGTGTGTGTGTGGGTGTGTGGGTGTGTGTGTGTGTGTGTGTGTGTGTATAATTATTATAATTTGCATCAGCATGCCCGCAGCTCTGAGCTGAAACTACAGAAAAAAATATAAAAAGCAAAATACGATCTACTACAGTAATCCTCCCTTCTCAACACATGAAATATGTATGTACATATGGGTGCCAAGTGTGTGCCAAAACTACTTTCAGCAGACCAAAAATACATTGGGGTTCTAGTTGCAGAAGATCTCCTTGATTGTGTCGAGAGCTTTTTGAAAACTTATTGAAAACTTTGCGTAGGACTCTGAGCAGGTACCGCCAAGCTTTGGGGCAAAACTCGATGCAGATTCTCTCTTCAACTTTCTCTGCCTTTATCAATGTGACGATCTTACGGTACACACTTTCTTTCCATGCACGGTTGTAAACAGTGGAAGTGAGTTAGAATTTTAAAACTTAGTGCGCATGCACAACAGAGTTCAAGTCAATTTTTGCCCCAAGCGGTTTAACTCTGCGTGCTTTAGATTCGTTACTACGGCAAGAGTCCTGATGCTTATCGATTAGATCACGTATATATATATATATATATATATATATATATATATATATATATATATATTATATATATCACCATGACCGACCAGGCTATCAGAGTTTGCTACACATCGCTGGTCACAATGCGCTTCGCATTGTTTTAGCCTTCAAATGACGCCACCCCGTTGACCAATATATATATATATATATATATGTATGTATGTATATATATTTATGTATGTTTGTTTGTGTGTGTGTGCGCGTGTGTGTGCGTGTATCTGTGTGTGTATGTGTGTATGTGTGTGTGTAGCACGTCGGTATTTCGTCTGTCTTTATGTTCTGAGTTCAAATTCCACCGAGGTCATCCTTTCGGGGTCGATAAATTAAGTACCAGTCGCGCATTGGGGTCGATCTAATCGACTGGCCTCCCCCACAAAATTTCGGGCCTTGTACCTAGATTAGAAAAGTATGTGTGTGTGTGTATGTGTGTAGGTACTTTGCAGCCTTCGAGCAGTCCGTGGTAGGTATAAAAAAAACAATATTCTGGAAGAATAAAGATTATATTGGCTTCGAGGATTGTATGTTTTTCCTATAACAAAGTTCGATAAACTGAAGAAATTAT
>NC_042997.1:13419734-13462234 GCF_006345805.1 Octopus sinensis | reverse complement strand
GTACTAGGCTTACAAAGAATAAGTCCTGGGGTCGATTTGTTCGACTAAAGGCGGTGCTCCAGCATGGCCACATTCACATGACTGAAACAAGTAAAATACGACTACTACTACTACTACTACAACCAACCATCCCCATCTCTGGGACTCCAGCAGCAGTAAAGAGCCGACTGCAACGGCACCCACGGCACCAGCGGTTGATGTGAAATATCCGATTTGGTTGCCAACACCATCCAAGTTAATACAAACCATGAGTTCGTCTCCACCACCATCACCGCAACCATCATCAACAGCAATGCCACAACTACTACCACTACTAACATCAACGCCGCCACCAAAACCACCACCACCACCTCCACCTCTACTACCATCACCATCATCATCACAACCACCACCTCCTCCTCCTCCTCCGCCACCACCACTACTGCTATAACTACCACTATCGTCACCATCACCACCATCACCACCACCATCACCACCACCGTCACCTCTAATACTACCACCAACATCATAATCACCTCTTCCCCACTACTATCTCTAACATCGCTAGTATCACCATTACCACCACCACCACAACCATCACCACCCCACCACCATATCACACTACAACCGCAGCTACCGCAATCCTCCGGTCATCATTACTACAACCACCAATACTACAATTTCTATATTTACCACCACGTACATCACAATCACAAACAACTCCATCGGCACTATCAACCCCACCTCGCTAGACATAGCAGCTAAACGTCCAACAAACACCACTATTGATACTATCAGCTCTATCCCGATAGATCTGCTAGATGCAGCAGCTAATTGTACCATAATCATTACTATAAACATTACCGAACCCACTCCGCTAGAAATGCTAGATATAGCAGCTAAGTTTCCCTGAATTCAAACCCTTCTGTTCTATATAATAAAGAAGAATATATTGGATAATGTATTCTCATTACAGAGTATATTATCCAGTATATGGGGATGGTCACGGTTGTAATGTTTTTTGTCATGCCTTTGCAAGACCCGGGATTATGTGAAGCTAAACAACAACATCGTCTATATCAAGGGTCCCCAAACATTTTAGACCATCAACTCCTCCATGGAATCCTTGACCCCTCATCGACCCCCAGCCACGAAAGTAAATAAATAGTAAGTAGATGTGCAGTTTCATTGATCCCTTGAATAGTCCCATCGACCCTCCTCCCCCGCAGGGGTCGATATCGACCACTTTGGAGACCCCTGGTCTATATCACTTCATTGACCACTACTATCATCATCATCATTAGCAGCAGCAGCACCACCACCTACACCTCCACCACCACCATCACCACTGTCACTTCTAGTCATCACTTTCACTATCACAGACCTTCCACTAACAACCAGCACGACTACCTATTTCTTTACCACCCACAAGGGGCTAAACACAGAGAAGACAAACAAGGACAGACAAACGGATTAAGTCGATTACAACGACTCCAATGCGTAACTGGTACTTATTTAATCAACCCCGAAAGGATGAAAGGCAAAGTCGACCTCGGCGGAATTTGAACTCAGAACTTAACGGCAGCCGAAATACCTATTTCTATTTCTTTATTACCCACAAGGGGCTAAACACAGAGGGGACAAACAAGGACAGACATACGTATTAAGTCGATTACATCGACCCCAGTGTGTAACTGGTACTATATTTATCGACCCCGAAAGGATGAAAGGCAAAGTCAACCTCGGCGGAATTTGAACTCAGAACGTAACGGCAGCCGAAATACCGCCACGCATTTCGCCCGGCGTGCTAACGTTTCTGCCAGCATGCCGCCTTATCCAGCACGACTACCATCAATGACAGAATGATCACCACTATCAATACCTCCCCACGCCACCTCCATCACCACCTCCACCACCACCGTCAGCCACTATCAACCCTACACTACCCCTGTCATCACCACTACCACTACTACTACTGCAGGCATTCGACAGCAATACCACCAAATACTGTAACCGCTTCAGTCACACGCTAGAAAGAATGACAATGTGTTTGCTTGATTTGCTAGAAATAGCAGCCAAATATCCCTCGTATTACACCCAGGTTAAAGCTACCGTCGTAAAATGATCATTTTAAATTTCGACACAAGGCCAGTAATTTTAAGAGAAGGGGTTTAGTCGACTACATCGACCCCAGTACATGACGAATACTTTATTTTATCGACCTTGAAAGGCTGAAATGCGAAGTTGACCACGATAGGATTTGAACTCAGAACATAAAAGAGCCTGAAGAAATATCGGAATGCATTTTGCCGAGCGTGCAATCGATTCTTCCAGCTCGCTACAGCGTAAAATAATAAAGGATGCATTTGTTAATATAGTCCAGGGTATGCAACGCCAGACAGCTGAATAGATAGTCACGTGTCTTGTGAGGTTGTCTTCGGTTTTACAGTTTCAACATAATAATAAATTGTATTCAATCTGTACACCAGTTTGTACTGTTGGTTAGCCCTTAGTGGGCCTAGAACTAAACAGACAAATCCCGTCAAGTTTCCCATGTGCGGTTAACGCATTACCTAACAACGTTACTCAGCATGCCGTTTTTCGGGAATGTGTGGGTGAAAATATGATTTGACGGAGATTTATCTACTGTTTCTCATTGATGTAGAGAATACGTTGGAGCGTCACACTTCAGTAAACACATGTAAACGCAGATTGAGTACCCTTGTGTAACTACTACTACTACTACTACTACTACTACTACTACTACTACTACTACTACTGTTCCCCTCACCTCTCACATCACCCGAATAACAACCCCATTTCAAACATTGCACTGGTAAACTCATAAAAATTGTTCCTATCCAGTATCAACGCCGCCGTTAGCATACCACCACCACCACCACCACCACAACGCTCCCTTCACTATCTTTTGATTGTGTCCATCATTGGACTGTGGCCGTGCTGGAGCACCGCCTTGAACGAATCGACACAAGTACTTATTTTTTTAAAGCCTAGTACTTATTCTCTCGGTCTTATTGCTCGAAATGAGGTGTAGATAGACAGCTGGCAACTGATGAAGTGTTCTTTCTCTGTATTCACTTGTCCTGTTTTCCATTTGTTCTCGTTGTTTACGTATTTCATGTTATTTGCACCGTTGGTGACGTCCTGTCCCCATATAAGCATGTATACGCATATATATATATATATATATATATATATATATATATATATATGTATCTTTCTGTTGAAGAGCGTAGGCTCGAAACGTAAAAGACTTGTTTTATTTATATTCCTGAGCGCCATACTAATACAATTGTTTGTTTGTATTCCACTTGTCTTCGTCTTTTGTTTATTTTCATAAAACTTCCCGTTATATATATATATATATCTATATATATAAAGGGTAGAAATTGGAAATTCATATCAACCAATTAAAACCAGTGGCTTAGCATATTTAAAAAATCCGAAGATTAGAAATTATGTTACATTCAAAACTAAGTAATGCCGATTTGACGTATATGTTTAGCATATTAGGCGCCCACTTTAGTGGTCATTCCTCTTAATTTTGTATGTAACACAATTTTTAATCTTCGAATTTTTTAGATATGCTAAGCCACTGGTTTTAATTGATTAATATCAATTTCTAACCTTATTATTTAATTTTAAATGAAAATGTTCTCTAAACGGTAAATTAGCTACTGAAATTCATTAACTGCAGAGTTATTTCCAGCCTCAGTGCGCCAAAGTGAAGACATTTGAACAATACACCCAAATATAAATTGTAGAACTTTATACATACTTTATTTCGGTTGAGTGTTCTGTATCTAGTTTTGGAAATTGTGTTTTGTAAGCGACAGACTAGGCTGACGATCTTGCAGATATTTGCCTGTTTACATACGTAAATATTTACAAGTGAAACCGTGGTACGTAGATAATCGTCTTTAATTTCGTATTTTCATTTGTCCTGCTCGTTTTTATATTTTGGCGTTTTGCTGAGATTTTATCTTGAGAACACATTCTTCGTGGTAATGGCGATTTGACGTCTACGTTTAGCATATTAGGTGTCCACTTTAGTGGTCATTCCTCTTAATTAAATATATATATATATATATATATATATATATATATATATATAACTTGCATATATTGATAGAAATAGTAAGACAAAAAAGGAATGAAAAAGACCTCGATATTATGTAAATAGAGGAATTTATCTTTAAATGTAATATGTGACAATTATTCGGTAGCCATGATAAAACTTCGAGTTTCAGATGTCGGGGTGGAAATCCACACCGCCATCTTTTCAGTTATCCGGCCATCGGAAAATTGCTATGAAAATGAACCCTCTATTTCTGAAGCATTTTTTCTGATGGCTGGATAACTGAAGAGATGGCGGCGTGGGTTTCCACTTCGACATCCGAAAATCGGAGTTTTATCATGGCTACCGAATAATTGTCACACATTACATTTAGAGATATAACTTACTTATATATATATAACTTCTTTCAGTTCCTGCCTACCAAATCAACTCACAAGGCTTTAGTTGGCCCAGGGCTATAGTAAATGTTACTTGCTCAAGATGCCACTCGGACTGAAGTGATTGTGAAAGAAACTTCTTACCATGCACTTAAAACAGTGTCACCACTCCCATAATTGTTACATTCACCACTAAAACCACCAACATTACTACCACAAGTAGTACATCCATTAACGCCAAGACTTGTATCAACAATAGTACTATCACCTACTCTTTCTGTCACCTCACATACCACTTCACTACCACCACAACCAGGCTGCCACAAATAACACCACTTTAGTAACAGCTAAATCATCACCACTGTATTCTCCTCACGACCAACCTCAATGGTTGGATGTTACAGAACATTTCGCAGCGGTTATGCAACTATTCTATCCTACCAGCCTTATATCACCATTGGCGCGCCAGAACCACACCTTATCATCAACACCAACTCAACCCATATAAACAAGAAACAGACCAACAATACAATCACTACCACTAACAACAACACTACTACTAACACCACTACCACCACTAACAACAACACTATCGCCATTACCAATACATCATCTCATGATGCCCACTAACTACCGAAACCGACGCCAGCACCACTAACAACAATAACAACAAAGTCACCACTGATGCTGCCCCACTCCCACCACAACGACCACTACCACCGATGTCTTCACAACTATTAAGAACATCATTCAAAGTTTGGCACAAGGCCAGCAATTTTGGGAGATAGGTTAGTCGGGTACCTCGACCTCAGTGCTTAAATAGCGCTTATTTTATGGAGCCTGAAACGATGAAAGGCAAAGTCGACTACGGCCGAATTTGAACTCAGAACGAAAAGACATGAAATGCCGCTAAATATTTTGTCCGGCGTGCTAACGATTCTGCCAGCTCACCATCTTAAAGGACATTAATGATATGTTTCAAATTTTGGTCTATTACATCGACCCCACTGCTCAACTGGTACCTTATTTTATTTATCGACCCCGAAGAGATGAGAGGCAAAGTCGACATCGCTGTAATTTGAACTCAGAACGTGTAGACGGACAAAATACCGGTAAGCATTTCGCTCGGCGTGCTAACAATTCTGTCAGATCACCGCCTTAATAGTAATAATAATCCTTTCTACTGTAGGCACAAGGTCCAAAATTTGAGTGAAGGGATTACGTCGATTACATCGACCCCAGTGTGTAACTGGTACTTATTTAAACGACTCCGAAAGGATGAAAGTCAAAGTTGATCTCGGCGGAACTTGAACTCAGTACGTAGCGACAGACGAAATACCACGTGCTAACGATTCTTATTCCTTTATTGCCCACAATGGTTAAACTTAGAGGAGACAAACAAGGACAGACAAAGGGATTAAGTCGATTACATTCACTCCAGTGCCTAACAGGTACTTAATTTATCAACCCCGAAAGGATGAAAGGCAAAGTCGACCTCAGCGGAATTTGAACTCAGAACGTAACATCAGAAGATGTTAAGAATTTCGCTAAGAATTTCACTCGGCGTACTAACGATTCTGCCAGCTCGCCGCCTTCTTGGTAGTAACAATAATAACAAAACTTTTTCAAATTGTGATACAAGGCCAGCAAATTCGAGGAATAAGAAGATTTACTTTGACCCCGCTGGTCAAATGGCACTTATTTTATCGACCTCGACGGAATTTGATCTCTGAACTTAAAGACGGGGAAAATGCCGCTAACATTTTACCACTCGTGCTAACAATTCTGCCAGCTAATTCTGCCAGCTAATTCTGCCTGACTAATGATATCAACATTACGAGCCCTACTATTTCTCTGTCACTATTTTTCTACCTGTTGGTTTTATTTTCCACAGAAGTTTTTCTTTCTTTTCTTGAGTTACTACCTTGCTTTTGCTGTTTTGTATTATTCATTTTTTGTTGTTGTTGTTTTTGTAGTCAATGTACTGGTTTTTCAGCAGTTGCTATTACTCTTGTTGTTGTTGTTGTTGCTGTAGCTATGGGTGACAATAAATTCATAATTTTTTTCTACCCAATAATACCGGAATTTATTTTCTCACGTCTCCCTAGTCTCAGTCGGTATATTTCTCTTTCACGCATAAAAGAAAAAAATCAGCGTATAGTATGCACAAACTACCCCACCCCAAAACACACTAACACATACACAACAAATGCACTTCTACAAACGCACGACCACTTATTCACACAAACTTACAATTTTATACGCGTTGCTATAAAAGGTTAATATAGGGAAAAAAGGGCACATGAAATGAAAATAACATATTTAAGTATACATATATAAACATGTAGAAATTCATAAATTACGTCATGTATCATCACAAAATAAGATACACGACTATATATATACATATATATAGTGTAATAAATAAAATATATGCATACATACAAACATATATGTACGTACCTACATCTACATGTATATATACATGCATATATAAATATATATACGTGAGTACAGGACACCACAACTAGACGTAGAACTCAACGAGAAACGAAAACGGAAAAACCATTTTTTTACAACAGAAAAACAGAGTACAGGACATACTACACAAGGAAACACTTGGCCTGCTCGCTTAGCCAGCGGGTGGCGTCATTCGAAGGCGTCATTCGGTCACGTGATCACGTGATATATATATATATATATATATATATATATATATATATATATTTATATATGTATATATAATATATATATATATCCACATGCATCTATGTTGGCTTGCCTGTTACGTTGGGCTCTGTGTGTGTATGTGTGTGTGTGTGTGAAACCTTTCATACTTCATTTTAATATACCTATATTGCCACTTGTCAGCCCTACTTTACAACGTACCTAACCGTCCATCTTTTCTCCATCCATCCGTATGTCTATCTGTCTGTGTGTCTGACAGTGCGTCTGTCTCTGTCTCCTCTGTCTATATATGTCTGTTTTCTATATGTATTTATATATATATATAAATACATATATATATATATAAATACATACATATATTATATATATATATATATATATATATAATATATATGTATATGTGACCGTGACCGACCAGGCTATCAGATGTTGCTACACGTTCGCTGTCACAATGCGCTTCGCATTGTTTTAGCCTTCAAATGACGCCACCCCGCTTGGCTAAGCGGCAGGCCAACAGAAGAAAGAGTGAGAGAAAGTTGTGACGAAAGAGTACAGCAGGGATCGCCACCACCCCCTGCCGGAGCCTCGTGGAGCTTTAGGTGTTTTCGCTCAATAAACACTCAAAACGCTCGGTCTGGAAATCGAAGCCGCGTTCCTACGACTGCGAGTCCGCTACCCTAACCACTGAGCCATTGTGCCTCCATATATGTATATGTATATATATATATAACAGCCATGTTGTAGTGGAAATAAGCATATATATATATATATATATATATATATATGTGTGTGTGTGTGTGTGTGTGTGTGTGTGTGGAAGTGATGTTTATTTCCACTTCAACATGGCTGTTACGTAGGAACCGACGTTAATACCCTATTTAGCCCCATGAGGACACCTCCTCCAGTTGGTTATCGATGCAATCTGCATCCGATACATATTGTAAGCAGGTGAGCGAGCCCCCACCATCTTCCAGCTGTATGATAAGAAGCTTGCTTCACAACGACATGGTCCCGGATTCAGGCCCTCTGCGCTGGGCAAAGGCCTGCTACTATAGCTTCGGGTTGACCAAAGCCTTGTGAGTAAATTTGGTAGACGGAAACTGAAAGAAACAAACCATGTATGAGCTCAGCAAGGCCATTACAGTCTAGTAGCAGGCAAAGCTCCAGACAGCGACGGCATCCCACCAGCTCTCATCAAGCGCTGCAAGATTACCTTGCTGTACCTTTTGCACGGAGTCCTCTGCCAGTGCGTGAGAGGGGGAGCTGCACCGCAAGACATGAGAGATGCAAAGATTGCTACGCTGTACAAGAACAAGGTTGAAAGAAGCGACTGTAACAACTATAGAGGCATCTCCCTCCTCAACATCGTTGGCAAAGTCAACTCTCTGGTCCTTCTGACCCCTCTGCAGAAGTTGGTTGAGCGTGTCTACCCAGAATCACAGTGTGGCTTCCGAGCTTAAAGGTCCACTGTAGACATGATCTTTTCCCTTCGTCAACTCCAGGAGAAGTGCAGGGAGCAGCAGTTTTCCCTATGTGTTGCATTCATCAACCTTACCAAGGCCTTCGACCTCGTCAGCACTGACGGCCTCTTCAAGGCTCTCCATAAGATTGGCTGCCCTCCAAGACCGCACAGCTTAATTGAGACCTTTCATTCACACATGAAGGGGACTGTGCAGTTCAAAAGCAATCTTTCAGAACCCTTCGACATACGCAACGGAGTCAAGAAAGGCTGTGTGTTTTCCCCAAAGATCTTTAGGATCTTCTCCTGAGACGCGCTTTCGGCACAGCACAAAAGGAATCTATATGCGGACCAGATCAGATGGTAGGCTCTTCAATCTTGCCCGCCTAAAAGCGAGGGCAAAGGTCTGTGAAGCTGTCATCAGAGACATTCTATTTGCTGACGACGCTGTAGTTACGACTCAATCCTAACAGGAGCTGCAGCTGCTAATTGACCGCTTCTCCCAGGCCTGCAAGGACTTTGGGCTGACCATCAGCCTGAAGAAAAAATGTCCTGGAGCAAGGCACATCAGCACAACCAGCAGTCACCATCGATGACAACGAACTTGAAGTTGTTCATCAAATCGCCTACTTTGGATCCACCATCACTGTCAACATCTCTCCCGATGCCGAGATTGATAAGAGAATTGGCAATGCAACCACTACGCTTGTGCGCCTCACATGAAGAGTGTGGACAAACCCAAAGTTGACAGTGAAAACAAAGATGGCTGTGTACAACGCCTGTATCCTCAGCACCGTGTTGTATGGCAGCGAGACATGGACCACATAAGCTCGTCAGGATAAAAAGCTGAACGCTTCCATCTCAGAAGCCTACGACGCATACTGTCATTCTCGCATTGGTCTCCAATAAATGGACGGATGTGATGCCCATGGTCAGCCACGATCCGAAGGTGGCCTAAGAAGACCTACTGAAAGAGAGGATTTACGTCAACAAACCGGAGATCCTCGTGCAACTGAAGGAGAACACCAATAGAGAAATCAGAGAAGTGGGGCCTGAAATTCTTGAGGGTATTATTGTGCAAGTTTTGGAAAGAGTACCGGCGTGCGAATCGAAAATGGCTGCCATTTAGGCGATGTCGTTTTTCATATGTGATGTAGTGCTGTTGCAAATTTGACTTGTGCATATTAAGTTCCGTTATGTCCTTTATATTGTATCAAAGTTCTATGCATTTATTTGTGAAGTTAAGGAAGTTATTAAAAATTGTTTTGAATAAAGTTAATATATATATAATATTAATAAATGTATATATATATATATTATACAATTATTCTGGATTATAATATTCAATTTATATTTTCGTTGAGTTGTACTGCACATTCTCAAAAAAATAAAAGCAGGGAATGAAACCGGATTTATATCAATGCTTTCAAACAATGAAATTATTCACCTGTATTCACTTTGAAATGCACTCACATACAGAGATACCAGGTCATATACGCACCTATATACACACTGCCGTTAGAAACTTTTCCCAAATATGGGTAATCTGCTTGGTAATTTTCGGCGAAATTTGTCCAAGTACCGTTCTAATGTTTTGGAGTATTTTCCTGCTTCGTTTTCTCTCGGGATAACATTGAATATAAGAAGGCGATTAAAGGCAAAATGATATCTAATGTGAGTTCGATACTTGTATAGGCGTATGATATGGGATATAACATGTTTAATAGCAAAATCATTTGGACAGTGTTGATGTAGTATTCTCTGTGTTCTAACATTTATGTTGCTTTGGGATGCATTGTTGAGTACTTTGAAAGGATCTCAACAACCATGACCTGAGGTGCTCTTATTCTTCATAACCTTTTAGTAAGTGTCGGGAAACAATAGGGGGCAGTGATATTCAAGGTGAGACTTAGCAAATGTTGAGAAGAGCAGTTTTGTGGTATCAAGATGTACGGACGGGAAATGTAAATGTGCAAATAAGTTCATTCTGTGAATTATATCGACTTATTTTTCATGTGCACACCCTAGCTTATGTAGTTTACAGTAGTTACAATACAGTCTGATACTTTTAGAAATATGAAAATAAGAGTGTGTGTGAATGTGTGTATACGTGTATATATAATATATATATATATATATACGTGTATATACGTGCCAGCTCGCCGCCTGTGTGTATACGTGTGTGTATATATATATAATATATATATGATATATATATATATATATATATATATATATATATATATATATATTATATATATATATATATATATATTATATATATATTATATATATATAATATATATATATCTATATATATATATATATATATACACACAGGCGGCGAGCTGGCAGACCGTTAGCACGCCGGGCGAAATGCGTAGCCGTATTTCGTCTACCGTTACGTTCCGAGTTCAAATTCCACCGAGGTCGACTTTGCCTTTCATCCTTTCGAAGTCGATAAATTAAGTACCAGTTACGTACTGGGATCGATATAATCGACTTAAATTCGTTTGTCTGTTCTTGTTTGTCCCCTCTATGTTTAGCCCCTTGTGGGTAGTAAAGAAACACATATATATATATATATATATATGCACGCGCGTGTGTGTGCGTTGAGACCCCCTTAACTTGGCTGACCGTGGGATTGCACCTAGAAAGTTACCCTCAGAGGCACACGTCCGGGCAAGGTTGTTTATGGAAGACCAGCAGTCGCCCATACATACCGGCCTCCCCTATCCACGCCACCAGTGTTATCCAAGGGAAAGGCAAAAGCCGATACAGCTTGGCACCTGTGACGTTGCAACTGAGTGAACTGGAGCAACGTGAAATAAAGTGTCTTGCTCGAGAACACAACACGCAGCTCGGTCCGGGATTAGAACTTACAACCTCACGATCGTATGCTCGACGCTCTAATCACTGAGCTATGCGCCATGTGTGTGTAAACATATTTTATATACATATACACACATTTACATATATATTTATACACGACGTACAAATATACAAGCACACACAAACACACCCATAGATAAACGCACACATACGAGCGCGCGCACACACGCACACACACACACACGCACACACACACGCACACATACACACACGCACACACTCACAAACTCACATACTGAAAACTCTGACAGGTTTTCCGTGGACAAAACTTCACTCACAACTTTTGGTCGACCTACCGAAGAATGAATAAAGGACACTTGACAAGGTACCGACAATTGAATGACAACGAATTTGTATCCGAGCGAAATTCTTGACGAAATATCATGCATTCTACGCATACATACATCACATATGTATATGCATGCACAGATATACACATACTTATGTATACATATGTATATACATACATATATATATATATATATATATATATATATATATATATTATATATATATATACACATATATATATATATCCATATTATATATGCATATTTATATATATATATAATATATATATATATATACACACACTATATATATGTATATGTATATAGATAAAGAGTAAAGAAATTATATATATGTATATATATTAGTGTGTGTATATATATTGATATATATATATATATATATATATACACCACACACACAGATATATATATATAATATATATATATATATATACATATAGGTATTATATATATATACATATATATTATATATATATATATATAATATATATATATATATATATATATATATATATATAATATATGTAGATAGATAGATTATGATTTTAATGTACTTGTTGTCGAGCCCTTCTTCTCCGATCATATTCGTCCACACACCGTTCACTGCTATATTCACTTCTATTCTATGGCTAATTTGCAATAATAATAATAATAATAATAATAATAATAATAATAATAATAATAACAACAACACCAACAGCAACTACAACAGCATCAACAATAAGATTTACTCATCGACATAAATTGTATCATTACAAGATAATTTGGTAATCCAGATGCTTATATATTTTGTATATATTATGACTGCGTTTTGCTCCCCTTAAGTGCTGGCATTGTTAATATTCGTAACGTAGAGAGATTAGCTTACTATTCATGTATTTTTCAGTATAGAACTGAGCTTACATATAATCCTTATCATATGTTCATTTGAGTAAGTATTAAAGTGAGTCAATGGCGAATGGCTTGATGACTGTATATTATTAGTATAGTAATAAATACAAAGTGAATACGGCAAATTATCTCTGACAAAGACAGACCCCCATGGTATTGCAACATACGCATGCACACATTCCCATACGCTTATATACTTGTATGGACATTATATATATGTATATATATGTATATATATATACATATATATACATATATAAAATATATACGAACACGTATCTACATATATGTATGTATATATGTATATATATGTATGTATATATATATATATATATATGTGTGTGTGTGTGTGTGTAAGCATTTATACATATATATACATATTTGTATATATACATATATATAATATATAATATATATGTATATACGTGTGTGTGTATGTGTGTATGTGTGTGTTTATGTTTGTGCGCGTGTGAGTGTAAACCATGTAACTCCATTTTTTTCTGATGAATTCTCTTTAGAATGCTTCGTAGTCTGTCAAAATTCCCTTTTATTTGTTCTTGTAGACCGTTCTTTGAAGTATTACCGAATATAGTGCCCCTTATGCACTGAATGCACAGGAATTGTACAGGGATTCTAAGGTAATCTAACCATTTTACGAATGTATACATTCATTTTAAGAAAGGAAAACTATCTTTCACTTTTTACAAGTTACTCTGTGTTTAACTATCGTCACATGTACATTTGGCTAGACATTTGCAACGCGCCTACTAAAGAGAAGTTTTCTTTTTCATGATCGGTAAAAGTGAGTATAAAGAACTGAATAGAGTCAGAAATGTTGTAATAGATAAGAATACAACGATAAAAATTTCAGGGATGAATGTGCCAGATCCTGATAAAATTACAGCTAGAAATTCGAGTAAATGTCAATGATGGTTAGTGGAAAGTCAAACGATAATACATACATACATACATAAAAAAAAAGCGTATAGAAGCTATGACGTTTTGATACAGAACTGAACCAGGCATTTCAATATAAAGGTTAGAGATTTTTCCAAAATGATTTTGCGTTTGAATAAAAAAAAGTTGTCAATGGAAAGTATGTTTGAATTCTGTACACAAGATAAAGTTTGCCTACATTTTTAAAACAAAACGGGTTGGATGTTCTCAAAATATAATATAAATGATCTTTCTAAAAGTGAGCAAACTACGTTCGTTAATGTTATGAAATAAAACACAAAGTTAACCAAATTTCTGGAAAATATTTTTCATACATACGTGCAAATGCACGCGCGCGCACAAACACATGCATGTTGATGTATATTTGCGTGTGTGTGTGTGTGGATTTAATTGCATATGTAGATGTGTATCTATAGCTTTGTATATGCTTGTTCAAAGAACAATGCTCGCAAAGAAATATACAAAGGACTCAGAGCTAATAGGCAGAGTAAAAATACAAGATATATATACTTCAACGTAAATTTCAATGCAATATCTACATTCCATTCATCGCCGTGAGGGATTTTTAAACATGAAACAAGTACATAGATAGCTTACCATGTCCAAACGTAAAATCAAGGCATTCAGATTGTGAAATTGGGTGTGGGAGTGTTATGAGGTGTGAGGATTTGTATACAGAACAATAGATAATGAAAAGCAAATGTGTATTTTGCAAAAGAATATATTACACAATGCTGAAAAAGAAGAAATTAAATTAAATTTTGATGATTATTGTTGCATAATTGCATAATATTTAGCAAATGGTCGGTTAGTCGTTCTACGGAAAGTTATCTTTATTTCTATTTGTCAAACATGTATACGCTACCTGTATGTTTGAAGTACGTGTAAAAATTACGATAAGACTGTGCTTTAATTAGGTACTTTTGTCTTTACGTAAGCTTTGACAAGTTGTTGCTTGTGGGCAGGTGGAACTATGAGAAATTATTCATAGGTCTAATGATAACTAGATGCGTTGAAGGACACTGGCAATATAGTTGAATAAGAAAAGGTGTAGAGAAGGATTGGACGAAAGCATGCTCTTGTTGGTAAATACTTATTTGTGTACCAGTGTATATGTGTGCGCATGTATGTGTGTATGTGTGTGCATAAGAGGGTATGTATATACATGGGCTAGGACATTTACACATCAATGGCTTGATTCATATCTTCATGTAGTACATATACATGTATATTTTATGTAAATACTAGCAGTATCGCCCGTCGTTGCTCGGGTTTGTAAGGGAAATAACTATATAAGCATTTTTAGAGAGTTATAGCCAAAAAATAGCAAAAAAATGCATTAAAAATGGAAAAAAATTGATGGTAAATCGTTGACTCATCGTAGACATTTTTAGAGAGTTACTTCCCTTATATAATAGCGAAAAAATGCATTAAAATGGAATAAAATGCTGGTAATTGTTTTTTTTAAATTGTAGACTCATCGTAGACGCGCGCTAATGCCCAGAAGGGCTCGATATGAATCACGACTATAAGATACCCGGTTTTGGTTAAACTGCACCGCAAAATGTGGGAGTAGTTAGGAATCTAAATCGTAGGAGACAGACACACAACTTCACTTTTATATATAAAGATATACCTATGGAAAAATGCATCAGTATTATGGATTCATCTCGATGTATAAGTGACGTCAGGAATTACGTGTATGCATTTCTTATCAATAATATATATGTAAATTATCTCGGTTGAAACCGAGTAGAAAACCCCGGTAAATATCTGTGGTAACGAAGAGCGGAATAGATATACACATGTATATTTATGTATATATATATATATATATATATATATATATATATATATATATATATACATACATATATATATATATATATTATATATATATATATATATATATATATAGATATATATATATATATATATACATATATATATATATATGTTAGTTAGTTATGTAGTTAGTTAATTTGGCTCAAAAGCAAATAGCAAGGCCATGTAGGGGGGGCATGGGGTTAAGTACAGGGTGGTGTTCATGTAAAGAGTTCAGGCCACTTGAGGCCAAGGGAGGCTTTGAACAAAGCGGTCGTTGGCATCTTCACCATCTCGTCTGGCAGCTTGTTCCACGGATCCTCAACCCGGACGGAGAAAGCTCCTCTCCTTCGATTGAGATGAAATCGTCGCAGGTAGAGCTTTTCGGAATGACCCCGCCAGCCGACGCTCTGGAGCAGGAGTGAAGAACAGCTCTTTCGAGAGGTTACACTTTCCGCTTATGATGTTGTGGGCGAGAATGAGATCACCACACGGCGGCGCGCGTTTTTCAGAGAATAAAGGTCGAGCGTCCTCAGCCTTTCTTCATGGACAAATTTTTGAGACCATGAACCATGCGGGTAGCCAGCTTTGGACTCTTTCGAGATGCTGTTTGTCTTTGAGGAGATAGGAGAAGAGGCTTGAATCCGTACTCCAATATGGGTCTCACCAGCGTGCGTGACATAGAGTAGTAGATAAAATGGCTGCTGTGCATTCCGAATGACCGTCGGATATATATATATATATATATAGGCGCAGGATTGGTAGTGTGTTAGGTAGCTTGCTTACCAACCACATGGTTCCGGGTTCAGTCCCATTGCGTGGCACCTTGGGCTAGTGATTTCTACTATAATCTCGGGCCAACTAAATTTTGTGAGTGGATTTGGTAGATGGAAACTGAAGAAGCCCGTCACGTATATATATGTGTGTTTGTGTGTATATATTATATGCATGTGTGTATGCGCGTGTGTGTGTTTGACAACCGATGCTGGTGTGTTTACGTCCACATAACATAATGGTTCGGCAAAAGAAAAGATAGAATATGTATTGGCTTAAAAAGAATAAGTTCTGTGGACAATTTGCTGGACTAAATGCGGTACTCCAGCACGGTCGCAGCCAAATGAATCAAACAAAAGAATACAAGAATAAAAGAATATGTATATATATATAAGTATATATGTTTCTGACCCCACCGTGTGTGTATATATATATATACACACATGCTTGACCGCTAAATCCACAAGTTGTTTTTATCCTCTCTCTCTGTTTATTTTCCCTTATAGCTTTCTGTTGAATAGCGTAGGCCTGAAACGTAAAAGAATTTCTCACTTTACCGAGCTTCAAACTATTACACTTGCTTGTTGTTCATACACCTGTCATCATCTTTTGTTTTTCTTTAAATTTCGATTGCACACACACTAACACACATACGCAAACACACACACACATAATCTATCTATCTATATATATGTATATAATATTAATATATATATATATTATTATCTATATATATATATATATATATGAATATATATTATATATATATTATATAATATAATATATATATATATAGGGAGATGTACTCGATAGCAAGTGATTTGATGAGGTCGTGTGCTGAAACGAAACAATTGCAGCGTGGAAGGTGTTTGTAAGCCATTAAGAACACACACAAAGCCGTTCGATTCACTTCAACATCTAAGTTTAATTTGTCAAAATATTTTCGTCGCTAAAATCCGCGACCTGTTCCTGACCCAAAAAAATCCGAGATGCAGCACGGATATATATATATATATATAATATATATATATATATATATGTGTGTGTGTGTGTGTGTGTGTGTGTGTGTGTGTGTATATGTATACCACACAATATATTATATATAGTTATTATTTATGTATATATATATGTATGTATATATATATACTATATATATATACATACAAACATACATATATATATATATATATATATATATACACACAAACACTTAACTTGTGTCTATGTACTCATGTGAATAGAGTAGTTATATATAAAGCGCTGACTTAAGAATTAGATTTCCTATAACTCATAATCAAATATTCACTAAAAATTTGTATGCATTTTCGAGTCTATGCGAATATCTGTTTTAATTTTCTGTTTCCTCGGATAGTATTTTCAACACAATTAATACACACACACATACCGGGAGAGAGAAAGAGAGAAAGAGAGAGAGCGAGAGAGAGAGAGAGAGAGAGAGAGAGAGAGAGAGAGAGAACACACACAGACACACGAACGCATACATACCCACACACACAGTTTATAGAAATACAGGAGCAAAAGCTAGGGAGAAGTTAAAAACTAATTTGCATAAATTGTGTTCTACATATGGAATATGTATACGTGCACAATTTGGTACAAGTATGTCTGTATGTGAATATACTTTGGACAAGTGAAAGGAACTATTGTTAAGACGAATTCTTTAAACAAAACCTTCAAATCATTCCCTGGTAAATTATTGATCAGAGCAGTGTTTCCCAACCTATTTTACATACAGACGCATGTGTATGGCCACTAACTCGTGTAGCAGCAAAACTACATGTAAATGTACAGACGCACGCAGAAGTCACAAATATATATATATTCTTTTATTCTTTTATTTGTTTCTGAATTTTTTTCTGCTGTCATGCTGGAGCAACGAATTAAAGGTATTTTTCTTGTACTTGTTCTATAGGGCTATTTTGCAGAATCTGTAGGTAATGGGGACATAAACATACCAGCATCGGTTGCCAAGTGATGGTGGTGGAACAGACGCACATAAACATACACGAACACACGTAAACACTCACACACACATATCAGAAAGTGCTTCTTTCAGTTTCCGTCTACCAAATCCACTCATAACGCATGGTCGGCCCAACAATATAGTGGAAGACACTTATACAAAGTGTCATGCAGCGGGACTGAACCCGGAACCATGTGGTTGGGAAGAAAGCTCCTTACCACACAGCTACGCCTGCGCCTATCAAATATATATATATGTATATAATAAGCTTTATAATAAATCTTTAACACTTCTATATATATATAATATACTATACGAGAAATCTTAATTATTAATCACGACAATTGTTCCAACACATCGATCCCTCACGGGTGGGATACTTAACTACTAGTTAAGAAGCATCCAGCGGTGCAGATTTCTCTCATAGGGTGATAAATAGATACAACTCATTAAAATAACAGCTCCGCAATGTGTCATCTTATTTCGTAGAAAGAAATGCAGCAAAAACGAAGGAAACATCTTCATTTATATCGAAGATCAAAAATGAAATCAGATGCAAAAAAGAAACGAACGCGCGATACAGCGAGTAAATTGATAAAAGTAACCGTTAAGAGATATGGATGTATAAACGCCCTCGGACAAGCTACATGGCGCGTGTACACTCGCTCATACAAGCATCAGCACACCAATGTTTTGGTGCACACACTATCACAAAGCGAGATAAATAGCTACTTGGTGTTTATAAGATGATGGAAGCACTCCGTCGGTTACGACGATGAGGGTTCCGATTGATCCGAATCAACGGAACAGCCTGCTCGTGAAATTAACGTGTAAGTGGCTGAGCACTCCACAGACACGTGCACCCTTAACGTAGTTCTCGGGGATATTCAGCGTGACACAGAGAGTGACAAGGCCGGCCCCTTGAAATGCAGGTACAACAGAAACAGGAAGTAAGAGTGAGAGAAAGTTGTGGTGAAAGAGTACAGCAGGGATCACCACCATCCCCTGCCGGAGCGTCGTGGAGCTTTTAGGCGTTTTCGCTCAATAAACACTCACAACGCCCGGTCTGGGAATCGAAACCGCGATCCTATGACCGCGAGTCCGCTGCCCTAACCACTGGGCCATTGCGCCTCCTGTTTATAAGAATGGGGGTGAGTTAAACTAAACTTAATTCATCCATACCTTAAAGTAAATCCTGTTAACAATTACTCAAATTCATTTCCATTGCATTGTGCGAAAGTACATTTATATGCGTGTAGTCATATTGAGAATCTTTCAAAAATTCTATCAATGATCTTCTCATTGATCCACAGAATAGAGAAGGACTTCCTGGATCAATACATCGTTTTCGTCAGACAAATCCATGTCCTTTTTCTTCGTAAGCTTTAGGAATTTTGCAGATGTCTGTAGGTTGGGGATTTTCAGTTGCTCCCATAGGATTTCTGGAGAGGGATCTGAGTGGTAACTGGATTGATCGCACTTTGCCTATAGGCCTACCTGAAAGTTTACTTACACTTCGTTTAACTGCAGATCGCTAGTTTTGATTTTCCTGTTGGCCGATTCTCTCTCTTTTGGGTTTGGTTCTTGAAATGGGTTTGAGTTTGCAACGGACGAGGCGATGGTCAGTATGACTTTCTGTGCTAGGCATCACTCTGGAGTCCATGACGTCAGACTGGTCTCGTTCGCGCACTAGTACGTAGGAGGTGCGTGCGTTTTGACCAGAGATGCATCCAATTCTCCTTGTTGGAAGATAGTATTGGTGATGACGAGATGATATTTGGTGCAGAACTCAATCAAGAGATGCCCGTTGTCATTGCAGTGCCCATGTTTTCCTTTCCAGGATTTCGAATCTCAGCTTACATCCGAAGATTATGGCCTGATCATGGACAGGGGTTCCCTGGAGGAATCTGCACAGCTCTGAGTAGAAACTGTCATTGCTGGGTCTGCTGGGAGGGTCGGGTAATAAACGCCAAAAGTCTTGGCATGCTGCTGGTTTTTCAGAAGGAGGCTCATGGAAATGATGCGGTCAGAGTGATCTACTTGTAGGGTTTACAACTTGGAGGTGTTGGGGTTCTTTATCATGAACCTGACACCTGAAAGGCGTCTATCTGAAAGGGGTTTGCCTGACCAATATAGGGTATATCCGGTACTATGTTCTTTCAGGCTGCCTTACTTTGGAGGCCGAACTTCGCTAAGGGCTCCCACTGTTGTCCTCTCCTGATCATTTACATCCAGGTGGTACCACGAGGAGGTCGAAGTAAGACTTGGGGTTTGCGTCAATCTATGGACGTTGTAACCCAGTATGGCACTCACCCAAACCAGCATCCAGTCATAAAATTGAATACATGTGACCATTTACATGAAAATATAAAAGTTACGGCAAAAATATCCTTATGGATATTTGCACGCAAAAAGCCTATTGATTTTATAAAACCACTACTCAGGCGCAATTATCGATTATTTGTCAACGCCATATACTGATATCAGCTCAAAGCCATGAGCCTCGGTCACTCATCGCTTTTCATCAAAAAAACACCGTTATAGAAATTTCCATTCAAACGTCGGACTGAGCTCACAAAAATCGATGCCGACTGAGCATAATTGAGTTTTCGAAAAATTCCGGCTTTATTTGAACTTCAAGGTATGTGATACTTATGTGCCAAAAATCATTAAAATCGTTTAGACGTGTAGCAAGAGTTAGAGTCACCCCCAAACACACAGAGAGACACCATTACACATTTATGTATATATATATACATATACATATATATAGATATATATATGTGTGTGTGTATAAGTATGCATGTATTATATATATATATATATATATATATATATATATATATATATATATATATATATATTATATATAATATATAATTTATACATATATGTATGCATACATATATATATATACATATATATACATATATATATATATATATATATATATATATAATATATTATATATATATATATAATATATATATATATATATATATATTATATATATATGTGGCGGGGCCGGTGTTATTTCAACTGCCAACCTATTGAAATCGGAAATAGGAAATATAAAGGGACATTTATTGAAACATTAAAAAAAATAGAAAAATTGGATGAACTCCTAACGACAATACCAGATCAGTCAGCCATTCAACCATACACTTATGGAAGGTCAGCAGCTACAAACTCAATCATAAACCAACTTTTGGCTTTAAAATGACAGCAAAACTGGAACCATTAATAGAATATAAGAATAAACAAAATATAAGTACACACACACACTCACACCCGCACGCACATACTCACACACACACACAATATGTATTGCATATAAACGTGTTTGATACTTATTTTTGTGTAGGTGAGTATGCGCGTGTATACTGAAGATACACATTCCATACTCCTGACAGTATTTTAAAAAAGGCATCTTTAGCATATATTTAATTTTGTCTTGAGAGACGGTGGATGGTTATCCTTCCCTTTCTTTACATCGTTTGACCACTTCTGTCTGACCTGACCTTTAATCAAAAGTATACCAGCAACCACTACCCCAACGTCGTTTTATCCATATTTTTTTCATCTTTTTAAATTCATAATAGAGGATACATATAAGGCGAGCAATCTGAAGACGCACAGGACACGACAGTTGTTATTCCTTTGTATTCATTATTGGCTGTGTACATCCCAGCACATTGCTTTGGCTAATGAGACTATTGTTGGTACATATATTTCTGCTTGTATATTTTCTTCTCTCTTCGTGTGTACTGAGTTGTAAATATCGGGATTTTAAGAGTGTGTTGCAGAAGTGTTCACTGGTGTTATAGATGTGTCTGGCCGATATCTTATTTACTCAAAGGGGCTGTGAAGGGCTCAAGTTTATAGCAGCAAGTAATTTTCAAAACCACTTTCTGTACTTTTGATTCGATTTCAGGGTGGCTGATATGTGTTGCCTTTGTGTAAATTGGAATAATATCATGAGGCCTTTGCAATCTTTTGTGTTTGGCGGAGGAGTGAATGAGCGTCCAAACGTGGCAGATATAATATTTAACGAATCTGAAAATTTTATTTTGTACACAGTTGTTGTTTCTTTCCATTAGTTATGTACTTCCGTATGTCTCTGCTGTCATATGTTTCTGCCTTGTTTGGCTTTATTTTTATTGCATCAGTGTTGTGAACGTAATGAAAAAATTACAAGTAACTCCTAGTACATTTGTCTTCTGTGTGCTGGTCAGTTTGATGGCTTGGTGTATTTGGTACTATGGAGTGCTACTAACAAGGCAGTAAATACGGTCGGTGCCACGTCGTATCCTTAAGCCCAGATTTCTTGGTGATTTTTTACTGAGTTGAAATAGATGTATAGCTAAGTATGGAGAATAGTGGGAAGACGTAGCTGTGATTTCATCTGTGCCTGAGACAGTGTGTGTCTATTAAGGAATATTGGGGAAAGTCGTGTAGACATAGGTTATAAAGATTTCAAGAGGGGACAGACGCATCTGCTACCCACTTTTAAACGATAGCAAATTCAGGGTGTTATAGTTTTATAGAGTACTAGCAGTATCGCCCGGCGTTGCTCGGGTTTGTAAGGGAAATAACTATATAAGCATTTTTAGAGAGTTACTTCCCTTATAAATTCGGGCTTTCTTAGCCATTTTTGTTTTGGTGTCTTCAAGCCATGAAGTCGTTGTTCTAAAAGAACGCTGGTCTCCTTCACAACGCATTACGACGTTGATTTCTTTACACTCCCTTCCCCACAGCTTCACGAGGGAGCGAAGAAGGGGGAGAAGCAAACAGGTGCAGGTGTGACCATGGACGCCAACTCCGCGCCATCGACACACGATGCATTTTATGTATTAAAATGGAATAAAAAATGATGTTAAATTATTTTTAAAATCGTAGACTCATCGTTGACGCGCGCTAATAGTCAGACGGGCTCGATATGAATCACGACTTTAAGATACCCGAATTTGGTTAAACTGCACCGCAAAATGTGGGAGGAGTTAGGAATCTAAATCGAAGGGGACAGACACTCACACAACTAGAGTTTTATATATATAGATAGGCCATGCAATTTACATGTCAGGTTTTTGTGCTGTTTTTTGAAGGAGGTATTGATAATAACGGTCAATGGAAACGAAAGTGTTTTTATGTCAGAGGTAGTTAAAATAGTACATGCAACAATTTCTGGTTACAGATGCCCTCATGTATTATCAGCAGTGTAGCTGTTCTGTGGAATAGTATAAACGAGTGTTGTCACGTGGAGCAGGAGAATTTGTTGCTTTGTGACATCAATGATAACATATTGAAGAGATGCATTAGAGATTCTGTATACGCCTGACCAGTTTTCAATGTTTTCACTTCTTGAATATGTCTTACTTGCTTCTACATGATGCAATTTATGCGGTATCCATCTAATCAGTAAGGAATTGAAATAGGGCATCAGCAATGGCACTTGCTCCAGACCCCACTTAATATTAAAAATGCAGAAATGGCGGCGAACTGGTAGAAACGTTAGCACGCCGGACGAAATGCCTAGCAGTAATTCGTCTGTCTTTACGTTCTGTGTTCAAGTTCTGCCGAGGTCGACTTTGTCATACTTTCGGGGGTCAATACATTAATTACCAGTTTCGTACTGGATTCGATCTAATCGACTTCTCCCTTCCCCAAAATTTTGGGCCTTGTGCCTAGAGTAGAAAAGAATATTAAAAAAACAAAAATTTTCCACGAATATTTATTTGGAAAACAACTTGTCGCATGATTTCGTTGTTTTTTTTAGTGTAGTGTTTCTAGCTGCTTGCAATCGTTCAGGTGCCAAAATGATAAATCAAAAGATGAATAACAAATGAACAAACTCAGCTACATGTAATCTTTTTCTTGTTTGTACATCCGAACATAGATTATGGTACATATGTAAGGGGCGGATGTATGGAAGCATAAATGTGTGTATGCTTCATACATGAATATACGTGTGTGTGTGAATATATATGTATACATACACACAATATATATATATAAATACACACACACACACACAATATATTATACGTATAATACATTATATATATATATAATGATATATAATATATATATTGTATATATATATATATATATATATATATATATATACATATGTACACACACGCCAGCACATATGTATACATTTACATATATATATATCTATATATGTGTATATGTGTATATAGTAATGATTTTACAAGTTGTTTCCATCAAAACTATAATAGCTGTACATGACACAATAACTATTTATTATATTTTAGCAACACCTGTTGATATTTTGTATAATGAGGAGAAGTTGTGTTCTAAATAATCTGCTTCCTTTTAAAACATGGTTGTCCAATTTTTTCGTTAATGCTACCTTGTTTCACAAATGTCCACTGAATTTTAATGTGATTCAAGTTAAAATAATTGTGTAGGAATTATATATATATATATATATAGGCGCAGGAGTGGCTGTGTGGTAAGTAGCTTGCTAACCAACCACATGGTTCCGGGTTCAGTCCCACTGCGTGGCATCTTGGGCAAGTGTCTTCTGCTATAGCCCCGGGCCGACCAATGTCTTGTGAGTGGATTTGGCAGACGGAAACTGAAAGAAGCCTGTCGTATATATATATATATATATATATATTATGTGTGTGTGGTGTGTGTGTGTGTGTGTGTGTGTCTGTGTGTCTGTGTTTGTCCCCCTAGCATTGCTTGACAACCGATGCTGGGTGGTTTACGCGTCCCCATCACTTAGCGGTTCGGCAAAAGAGACCGATGAATAAGTACTGGGCTTACAAGAATAAGTCCCGGGGTCGATTTGCTCAACTAAGGCGGTGCTCCAGCATGGCCGCAGTCAAATGACTGAAACAAGTAAAAGAGTAAAAGATATATATATATATATATATATATATATGTGTGTGTGTATGTATATTGTGGCCCTGCAGAAGTATACGTAATGTAGAGGTAAATTTTGAATCTACGCTTTTCAAATGTTATTTAATGAGTAAAAAGGTCAAAAACCAAAAACAGAAAACATCACAGTATTTGAACCTAAATTAAATACAGACTAGAAGAGGCTTCTAGAATAAATTTATTAGGCTGCAATATTAACATTTAAAATAAATTTTATAGGGGAGTAGTAGTACAAATTGGGCGTAGGAAGTAGAATGAAATACGTTAATCCCTTGCCATATTGCGGTTCACCTACCGCATTTCACCAATCGCGGTTTCTCATTAAAGCTTACGTCGATTTCTCCGTGGTGTTGCTTTGCATTTATAATAAAATAAATATATACAAACTATAATGATGATAATAATAAGTTTCTTTATTGGCCACACAGGGCTGCACACAGATGGGACAAGTTACAAGGTAGAGCTTTTCTTTTGGGGGATGAAAAAAGGGGGTGGCGTAGGTTTTCGATCAAGAGGGATCGTAAAAGGGAAGAAAAGAACAAAAAAAAAGGGGAAGGAACAAAAGAAAAGAGAAATGAAAAAAGGAGAAAAAGGGGAAAAAAAGGGGAAGAGAAAAAAAAAAGGAACGATCAATAGGGATCGTGTATCATAGTGTTATGATATATGGTGTAAAGGGGAAAGCAAGTAAGGTTTATCCGTGGGAAGAAAAGCCTACGAAAAAGACCACGGTAACCTTGGTCAATATTGTTATATGTTACCACATTTGTTTGCAAGTGGGTAACCCTCTGTTTTCAATTTCTGGGTTCATAGGACTATGCTCAAGGTGGCTTCGTCATTCATACGTGCCATCCTTGGTACATTCACCCGATAATAATAATGATGATAATAATAATAATAATAATAATAATAATAATATAATAATAATAGGCACAGGAGTGGTTGTGTGGTAAGTAGCTTGCTTACCAACCACATGGTTCCAGGTTCTGTCCCACTGCGTAGCACCTTGGGCAAGTGTCTTCTACTATAGCCTCGGGCCGACCAAAGGCTTGTGATTGGATTTGGTAGACGGAAACTGAAAGAAACCCGTCGTATATATGTATATAAATATATATGTATGTATGTGTGTATATGTATGTGTATCTGTGCCTGTCCCCCAACATCGCTTGAGACCGATGCTGGTGTGTTTACGTCCCCGTAACTTAGCGGTTCGGCAAAAGAAACCAATAGATGAAGTACTAGGCTTCCAGAGAATAAGTCCTGGGGTCGATTTACTCGTCTAAACGCAGTGCTCCAATATGGCCGCAGTCAAATGACTGAAACAGGTAAAAGAGTACAAGTGAATACAGTACAGTATTGTTTCTACTTCGCGGATTTTCATCTATCACGGTAGGTATTGGAACTAACAACAAACTAAAAATAAACCTGCCTCGAAATAGGGAGCGATAAACAAGTGAGGTAAAGCGTGTAGCGGTTTTAAATGTTCCGAGAGAAGAGCACAATTATACAGAAGTGATAAAATGGCGGAATCATAGTTGTGGATTAAACAACCTAACTCTACATTCTACTGCCCTACTGGTAGATATATTATCGCAGGGATTTTATACCTACACCACCACACATACACGTATAATCATGTCTATAAGATATGTTATATGTATGAAAACCATCTAAGGGATAGGAATTACAACCGTGTTTCGTGGTCTGCTACCACAACAGCTCATTTATAGAATCCAGTTAGCTCAAGACATCATCAGGAGGAACCACGACCGGTTTCGGCCCCTACTCCTCTACCGTTTCGACGTGGTGGGGCCCCCTCCTTTCGGAGGTGTCTTCAGCTCTGGTGTTGGGTGCATGTCTTCTTTCTTCTTTCTTCTGTTCCCTGGCCTCTTCGATGTATCGTCAGCGAGTGTCAGCCGGTGACTGACTGACTTGTTAAATTTTTCCCTTTAAATACCTGCCGCTAGGCTCCAGCAGTCAGCCCCAGCAAGTTGTCACTGACACTGTCTCACCTTAACTGACTAGTGAAGACGCGTAGTTTTAGCCCGCGCATTTTCTAAACGACCGTCACCTATCAGTCAGCGAAGTTGATTCAGTGTCAGCTTGTCTCACCTAGTGATGTTATTTCCCGCCGGCATGTTATGACTTTCAAGCCATTTTCGGTCTTCCCGCTTCAGCCATATATAGAAGCTGGCTTTTTCGACCGCCTCCTGTATTCTCCATATTAGTTTTCGCAACTCGGAGCTAGAAAAAACAAATCTTCTTTTGAAAAGAGTTATCATTTTCCTTTCAATGAAGCCTCTAGCCTCCACTGCCAGGTGATATTATTCGACATTCCATCCCTGTTCTCTGCATTCTTCGATTAGCTTTTCGTACCTCTTCTCCTTCCGTTCCTCTGCATTGCCGATGTTCTCTTCCCAAGGTACTGTCATTTCTAGTAAAATTCCTATTCTCCGGTCTCTGTTCCATAGGACTAAATCCGGTCTTTTTGTTATTTTTATTAGTGGAAATATTACTTGTCTTTCCAAGTCCGCGGCCACCTCCCAGTATCCCTTCCATCTTTCGTCTGTCTCGTATACTTTACTTGTAGGCCTGGTTTTATTTCCTTTTCCCTCTTTGTGGAAGTATACTTTCCTGCGCTTTTCTACTTTTGGGTACTCTCCCCTATTGTACCTCTCAATCTTCACCTTGAGTGCTGCGCTTATGACGCCGAGGACTTGATTATGCCACCATGTATATCTCTCTAGTGCCATGTATATCTTTCTATGTATATCTTTCCAGGAGTGCCTCTGGATGTATCCAGAGGCAATCCTGGTAATTTCCTCAGTATGTATGGTTCAGTGAATTCGTTGTATGATAGAGGAGAAGAGAGTTAGTTGAATCTAAGACCTCGGAATTAGTTAATAACTAATAACTAATAACTTATTAGTTAATAACTAATTAGTTAATAACTAATAGTTAATAACTAATTACGAGGCCTTAGATTCAACTAACTCTCTCTCTCATCTATCATACAACGGATTCACTGAACTTTGAACCTAAAATGTAAGACTATCAAATTATTGAACATTTTCTTCTCCTTGCTTTCTTCCTTACACTTTCTTTCTATCTGTTCCCTTTTGTTTATTTTTGGTCTCTTCGTTCTGATGATGTTTATCAACTGCAACGAGGTAAATACATATTTGCCCCAGCCTGATAAACGACGTAAGCAGCTGTAAATTTACTCTAACATGCTCCCATCTTACTTAATTAATTAAATAATGGCTTTATAACACCAAAGATACACTTCTCATTGTTATTTATTTGTCCATTTTCTTATCGTCTATAATCTTGTCTATATACATATATCTATACATGTATGTGCATTTACACACACACACATATACACACGCACAAGCACACATTTATTATTGTCCATGTACTATATATATATATATATATATATATATATATATACCGGATTAAACACATAAATGTGAAACAAGGTGGAAAAAAGAGTACTCAAATACCAGTGGTAGAGTAATATGCAAAAACTGTCCGACGAACGGCAACGGGAAACTCAGAGTAACAGGTTTTGTTGAATTTTCTGCTGCTTTAAATAAAGTATATATATATATATGTGTGTGTGTGTGTGTGTGTGGTGTGTGTGTGGTGTGTGTGTGTGTTGTGTGTGTGTGTATGAATGTATGTATGTATGTATGCATTTATGTATGTCATTATTCAGTTTATTTCAAGATTTCTTGCCAATAGAGAAAGAACTAGTTTCTAATCTAGATCCAAGGCGCCTTTCATTGGAATTTTAACATCAACAACAAGATATATAGAGAGATAGGGAGATATTGCTTATTCCTCTCTTTCTGCTTCACTTTATCTTTGATTTTTCTAGTAACTATCCCCTTTTCCACTCATCAATCCACATACAAATATTCTTTTCTACTCTAGGCAGAAGGCCCGAAATTTTGGTGGAGGGACAAGTCGATTAGATCTACCACAGTACGCAACTGGTACTTAAGTTATCGACTCCGAAAGATGAAATGCAAAGTCGACCTCGGCGGAATTTGAACTCAGAACGTAAAGACAGACGAAATACTGTTAAGCATTTCACCCGGCGTGCTAACGTTTCTGCCAGCTCGCCACCTTCGACGTACAAATATTAAACCTGAAAATCTGTCACATCGCCTTCACCAATCGAATGCTCAACTCCTTAACTTATTAAACAATATAACTTAGTATTCTGTCGATGATATTGATATTCATTCATTTCTGACTGTTACTGGGATGAACTAAATACATTACTAGATGCTTTGCATTATTTACTTCAGTTCCTCACTGCTTCGTTTTTAATCTAACTCGGCTTACAAACCTCCGATTTCATCCCTTGGAGGGTCAATAACTTTTAACGTGAATGATAAATAATGGGTTCGATTCAATCAAATGTACTGAATTTCACTATAAAAATTTGACATGAGACGCATGAAAAGAAATCTATTTGATTGTTTTTGTTATTGCTCTTTTTATTGTTGTTATGCAGAAAATTTCAATGGATAGAGTAGAAAAAAAAATGATCTAGATTTCAATGCAAAGAAAAACGCAAAAGATGCAGACTTTTCCCGAATACAGTATTGTTATTTTTCATTTAGTTTAAAGGATCGTTTCCCATTGTTTAAGCAAGATTTATATACAAAAGATAGCTGGTGAGAGAATATTTAAAAAAAAATTGTAAAGGAAAATAATAAAATGAAATAGGAATTACAACCAAAAGATAAAAACAAAAAAATAATAATAATAAAGATATATTAGCGAAAGGCACAAAGAACTGAAAAAAACAAAATACGGATTAGCCGACTCTGGAAACAATGTTAAACAAGAAATAATGCGAGAAGAAATTATCTCGCACAATAATAATAATAATAATAATAATAATAATAATAATAATAATAATATAATAATAATAATAACAACCACAAAAACAACTGTTAATAATAACACGAATAAAACAATGGTAGAGAACTTCACAATGATATCTCAACTACAGTCAATAAGAAACATCAACAGAATCAACAACGGTAATGAGAGTCAACAACATGAATAATAACTTTCATAATAATAATGACGACGATGATGATGATGATGATATGGTGTTCGTCGTGGTGGTAGTGGTGGCAGTTGTGGTGGCTGACTGACTTTAAGAGAACGTCGCAGTCGATGAAGAAAACAGTACACATTGTTTGTAAGAGAATGAGAATGAGTACAATGTTTTAGGAGAACTGGGACTTTGATTATGTATAAGTGCGTATGTAGGGATATATATATATATATATATATATATATATGTATGTGGGGTGGTGGTGCTATGTGTGTGTGTGTGTATGAATATGTGTGTGTGTGTGTTTCTGCACATACGATGAAATTGTGTTGTGGTGTAAGGGTGAAGTGGGTCGACGAAAGAAATAATAGCAACATCATTGAATGAATGAAGCGAAACAAAGACGTGGAAATTACCTATGAATGAAAGAGGAGAGGAAAGAAAAGGAGAAACATCAATGGAAGAATGAATGAATGTCTGGTGGTGTTGGTCTGAAAAAAAAAACAGAAACAGAAGCTGGGAAAAAGGACGAAGTAGATGGAGATGCGAAAGTGAAAGTGAAAGAGGAAAGAGAACATTCTGGAGAGAGCAAGAAGATTGTGCATGATGAAAAAACCCGAAATAATGGGACGGAAGAGCGATCTTGTATGGATATTAGAAGAATGCGGGAAGGTGATACTGCAGGAGAAAGAGGGGGAAGGAAGAGAAAGAGAAGGAGAAGAGAAAGGAGAAGTGGAAGAAAAGGAAGTAGTAGTAGTTGTAGTAGTAGTAGTAGTGAAAGTAGTAGTAGTTGTAGTAGTAGTAGTAGTGAAAGTAGTAGTAGTAGTAGTAGTAGTAGTAGTAGAAGAAGAAGAGGAAGAATAAGAATAATAATAATAATAAGAGAAGAAGAAGAAATTGAAGAAAGAGAAGAAGTCGATAAAAGAGAAGTAGAAGAAGAAGAAGAAGTTGAAGAAAAAGAAGAAGTTGAAGAAAGAGAAGCAGTAGAAGAAGAAGAAGAAGTTGAAAAAAGAGAAGAAGTAGAAGAAGTAGAAGAAGAAGAAATTGAAGAAAAAGAAGAAATTGAAGAAAAAGAAGAAATTGAAGAAAAAGAAGTAGTTGAAGAAAAAGAAATAGTTGAAAAAAGAGAAGAAGAGAAGAAAGAAGAAGAAGAAGAAGAAGAAGAAGAAGAAGAAGAAAAAGAAGAAGAAGCTGAAGAAAGAGAAGAAGCTGAAGAAAGAGAAGAAGTAGAAGAAGTAGAAGAAGTAGAAGAAGTAGAAGAAGTAGAAGAAGTTGAAGAAGAAGAAGAAGTAGAAGAAGCTGAAGAAGAAGAAGAAGAGGAAGAAGAAGAAGCTGAAGAAGAAGAAGAAGAAGAAGAAGAAGAAGAAGAAGAAGAAGAAGAAGAAGTTGAAGAAGAAGAAGAAGAAGAAGAAAGAGAAGAAGTCCCGCTGGTGATCATAATACTGGGAATGGTCAAAATGGAGATGATGATAATGATGTATAGGTGATAGTGATGACGATGACGACGATTATGATAGTTACAATGATGATGTTAATGATGTTGATGTTGATGGTAGTGAAGGTGTTAGTGGTCGTGGTTGAGATGATGATGGCGGGGATGATGCTGGTGGAAATAATGTATAAACGTGACGATAACGAAAATGACAACCACCGCGACGGCAAGAAGGTGGTGATGGTGGCAGTGTCGTTGATGGTGGCGTATTGGTCGTTGGGGGTGTCGCCGCCATATTGCTGATGCGGTGGAATTATAACAACAAAAGGAGATATGAAATTGACTTTAAAAACAAACCCAAACAGAGCAATACCAGACCCCGCTCTCTCTCTCTTCTTCTTCTTCTTCTTCTTCTTCTTCTTCTTCTTCTTCTTCTTCTCCTCCTCCTCCTCCTCCTCCTTCATTTTATTTTCTTCTCCTCCTCCCGGGGTATCTAATTTCTTTTTATATTTGTTTAATTTTATTTGAAGTATTTGATTTTTGTTTTTGTTTTGCGTCAATTATCAACAAAATTGTTAATTAGATCATTGATGGAAGACTTTTGTTTAAAACACGAAAAGGCCGACGGGCCGTGCTTGCTTTAGTGTAATGTAGTGCGCGGCAACTGATAATTATTTCAAAACTTTACTAATGCACCGAAGTAATATGGGGAAACACCATATCAGAAAGAGAAAGTACAGCGTACACACAAAGACAAATGGAGATAGAGGGAGATATAAGGGGACAGTAATAGGAAAGGAAGGAGAAAGGCAGAGAATACAGTAAGAGAAGGAGAGAGCGAGAGAGAGAAAGCGAGGAGTTGAAGAGGTTAAGTTGGGGGTCAGGAATCTGTATTCATATCCACAAATATCTCAGATTGACACCAAAGCTGTTTGTTATCATTACTTGGCAATTGTTATCGAACGATTTTAGCCTGTCATGGATGTTAACATTTTGTGATATCTCTCCTGCCTTTTGTTTATTTCGCTTGCTTGTATTTCATTTGACTGGTACTAGAGATTTTTTTTCTCTTCCGCTGTTGTTGTTGTTGTTGGTATTACCCTTGTTGTTGTTGTTGTTGTTGTTATTATTAGTAATAGTATTTACAAAAATATCATTTTAGGGCAAGGAATACAACAGAAAAGGGAACAGAGACGATGGAAAAGAAAAAGAAGCAGAAGTACAAGTGAAAAGTACGTAGGAAATAATAATAATAATAATAATAATAATAATATAATAATAATAATAATAATAGTAATAATAATAATAATAATAATAATGATAATAATAATAATAATAATAATTGTTGTTGTCGTTCTTTTTCTTCTTCCTTATATTCATCTTCTTCTTCTTCTTCTTCTTCTTCTTCCTTCTTATTTCTTTTCTTCACGTTTCTCTTATTATTATATTAATGTTTATGATAATGATGGTGGTAGAGGCAGTGATTTTAGTAGAGTTAAGTGACGAGGGTAGTGTTGATGTTGGTGGTAGTAGTATTTTCGTAGCAGTGGAGGTAATGGTGAAGGGGAAAGAAGGAAAAGACGAGAAAACAAAGACATAGTAAAGATTCTAGAAAGAAAGGAATAGAAGAAAAACAAATAAACAAAAAAACGAAGAAGAAATATATTAAAAAAATGTCCAAAAAATGTAAGGAACATGTAAAATAAACAAATAAAAGGTTGAAAGGATGAGGAATAATAAAACACTACAACAGAATCAACCACAACATCAATAATAAAAAATATATCTAAACAAAACAATAGTAAACAATCCAGAACAACATTAAAAGGAGAAAAAATAATAAATAACAGTAAAAGATTGAAATAATTAGAATTAAATACAAATTGAAAACAATAGCTAGTTATTGGATAAAGCAAAGTAACAAATGAGATTGAATAAAAGGGATAAAAATTTAGAATAAGAGGAAGAATGATTTTGTAAAAAGAAATGAAAAAAAAATGAAGAAAAAACACGGGTGTTTAAAAAAAGCATAATAATAATAATAATAATAATAATAATAATAATAATAATAATAATAATAATAATAATAATAAAGAATACATAATAATAATAAAGAATACATAATAATAATAAAGAATACATAATAATGATAATAAAGAACACTACAAAGCAAAGGAAAACAGCCCAAATGTCTTTAGAAACAACTATGGAACTGAAGTGAGTAAAGTCAAAAACTGCTTTGTTTGAAACGTAACACCGGTTTCCACAAGCGTCACCCCTGCTAACAAACGGTAATAAACGCATAACAACAATACACGGAACATTCATTGTTTATTTTGTTCTTGTCAAAAAGAATTTAAAAGAAATTATCATCATCATCATCATCATCATCATCATCATCATCATCATCATCCTCATCACCATCACCATCACCATCATCATCATCATTAAAATAATAATAATAATAATAATAATAATAATAATAATAATAATAATAATAATAATAATAATAATAATAATAATAATAATAATAATAATAATAATATTCTCTAAAAGAAATGGAAAAACTTTCAAAATACAAAGACCTGGAAATAGAGGTAACCAGAATGTGGAATCTGAAAACAGAAACAATTCCTATCATAGTAGGTGCATTAAGCATGATAAAAAAATATTCAGACAAATACATAACAAAAACACCAGGACTTACAAACACATAACATACAGAAAATTGCACTACTAAGCACTGCACACATCCTACGCAGAACACTTTCCATACAATAACCATCAGAGCATCACAACAAATCACAGCACATACCCAAGGCACACAGGGCTGCTCTCGGTAGTGAAGTGAAAGCACGCTATAAAAATAAAACTACTGAATAATAATAATATTCTCTAAAAGAAATGGAAAAACTTTCAAAATACAAAGACCTGGAAATAGAGGTAACCAGAATGTGGAATCTAAAAACAGAAACAATTCCTATCATAGTAGGTGCATTAAGCATGATAAAAAAATATTCAGACAAATACATAACAAAAACACCAGGACTTACAAACACATATAACATACAGAAAATTGCACTACTAGGCACTGCACACATCCTACGCAGAACACTTTCCATACAATAACCATCAGAGCATCACAACAAATCACAGCGCATACCCAAGGCACACAGAGCTGTTCTCGGTAGTGAAGTGAAAGCACGCTATAAAAATAAAACTACTGAATAATAATAATAATAATAATAATAATAATAATAATAATAATAATAATAATAAATAATAATAATAAATCACACGTATTGAGAAGAGCATTGTCGATGTGAGAACTGTTGCTGCTCATGTATTTTAATTTAACTTAAAAAAAAAAAAAATGAACGAACTATTGAGTTTGGTTTAATGGCCTACCAATGTATACTATGAGTTTCTTTGCCCTAGGAGTCGGGAAGACACTCGGCAAGAAATGGAAGCAAATTTGAAAGAAGAAAAAAAAAGTAATAATAATAATTATAAGAAGAAGAAGAAGAAGAAACGACCAAAGAATGAAGGCTCATCACCAAAATAGGTTATTCAGAGTAGATAAGAAGATATTCTATAAAGAAATAAATGGAGGGTGTACAGATGAAAAGTTGATATTAGATAACATTGAAAGTCAAAGATTTGGAGTGACATCTAGAGCAATGTCAGGGATAGTGAATGGTTGCAAGAACTGAAATAAACAGTAGTTTGCCCCAAATAGGCTGAATTAGTCATTTCAGTTAAGGCAGTGAACGAAATCAGTAAAAAAAAAATGAGCAACAGTAAGGCCGTGGGACCAGATGGAGTTCAAGGCTACTGGATCAAAAGATTTGGCGAATGTCATGTATGAATAGTTACGCAACTCAAAACCTTGTTAAATGCCGACCAAGTAACACCAGAGTGGTTGACTCTGGGTAAGACAGTGCTGTGCTTGAAAGAAATCGAGAAAGGCAATACGGTAGACAATTACAGGACGATATCCTGTTTACCATTTATGTGGAAATTATTGACAGGAATAGTCGTACAGTCAATGTATGGACATCTGGAGAAAAATGGAGTCCTGCCACATGAGCAGAAGGGTTGCAAACGTAAGTGCAGAGGTACCAAGGATCAACTCCTGATAGACAAAACGGTACTTAGAGACTGCAAAAGGAGGAAAAGTAAATTAGCCTTGTCATGGATCGACTGTCGTAAGACGAACGATATGATCCCACATTCTTGGATAATGGAATGTATGAACCTATTTGGTATTGCATCGAATATTGACCGATTGCTTGGAAAAAGTATGGCGAATTGGAGAACGGACCTGACAGTATACGGAAGAAGTTTAGGGACAGTAGAAATCAGGAGGGGCATCTTCCAAGGGTTAGGGTTAGAGTTAGGGATAGTACTGTGCTTGATACCACTAACACTGATTCTGAGGACAACAAAAGCTGGGTATGTATTCAAAAACCGCCAACAAAAAGTCAACCATTTGTTATTCGTGGATGACCTAAACTTTATGGTAAAGAGGAAGCCCAGGTCAGTTCCCTCGTTGATACGGTGTATAGTTTCAGTGCTGATATCAGAATGGAGTTCAGACTGTGTGTTAGACTTGAAGAGAGGCAAAATCACATGCATGGACGGGCTATCGATACCGTCGGAGGAGGTTATAAAGCAGATAGAAGAGACGAAATGAATAAATTGATGGAGAAAGAAATGACAGAAAAATTTAAGGTGGAGTACTTGCGCAGACGGAGACTGATCCTTAAATCGAAATTAAACGGACGGAATAAGATTGAAGCTATCAGCACCTGTGCGGTTTCACACTTTAGATACGCAGCAGGGGTAATCGCATGGACAGTAGACGAACTAAACAGCTTAGACAGAAAGGCAAGGAAGCTGCTAATTAGATATCGGACACTCCACCCAAAAAGTGACACAGACAGACTGTATGTACCAAGAAAAAGAGGGATAATAGTAATTATTGGAAACGAACACAGCATTAGAGCAGAAGAAAAACAACATAAAAAATGCCACAGAACCGCTATTATTAGAAGTAAGAGGGTCAGGCTTGTGTAGGATGAAAGATTGCAAGGATAAAGCACTGTACAAGCAATTAAAACGAATGAAAGTGAAAAAAGGTGTGTAAAGAAAACATTGCATGGACAATTTATAGGAATGTTGAAAATAAGATAGACAGAGAAAAAAGATGGCTTTGGATGATTAAAAATAATTTAAAGCTAGAAACTAATCTGTACTGCCCAAGAGCAAGCACTAAGAACAAATTTCATAAAATACAGAATAGATAACAAATCAGAAAGTGATAAGTGCGGAATCTTTGGACAAAACGGTGAAACCGTATGTCATATTACCAGCCACTAAACTAGAAAGAATATAAGAAACGTCACCACAATATAGCCAGTTTGTCCATTGGACACTTTGCAACAAGTATAGACTTGACAGAGCCAAAAATTAGTACGACTACACACCCGAAGGCATCATCGAAAATGATAACGCAAAAAGCCGGTGGGATTTTATGATTCATTGCGACCATGAGATAGAGAATAGGTAGCCAGACACAGTCTTAATTAAGAAAGAAAGCTAACGATGCTAGATCATAGATATAGCATGCCCAACCAACAACAATGTTTCAATAAGGAAGAAAGAAAAGTCGATAGATATGACTAGTTAGTTTGGGAAGTTAAGCATTTGTGATCGATGCAAAAGGTGGTAGTAGTACCAATAATTGTCGGAGCCCTGGGAATAATATGTAAAAATCGTGAGAAGTGCATGGAAGGAATAGGGGCTGCAATAAGGGTGGAGCACTTGCTGAAAATAGCACTGCTTGAAACTGCTCGAATACTCCGGAAGGTGCTCGAAAAATATGAAGTGTTACCTTAGTTCATTGGAAGTAAAAAGCTGACACCGTAGTACATCTCCAGCATTAGAAGCTGTGGAAAGGTAATGATTATCATGATGATAATATTAATAATGATAATAATAATAATAATAATAATAATAATAATAATAATAATAATAATAATAATAATTATAATATTAATAATAATAATAATAATAATAATAATAATAATAATAATAATAATAATATAGTTGTCAGAGATCATGAAGGAAAAAAATGCTTTCTAAGTGATGTATCAATACCGGCAGATGACAACGTGTCTCTAAAAGAAATGGAGAAACTCTCAAAATACAAAGACTTGGAAATAGAGGTAACTAGAATGTGGAATCTGAAAACAGAAACAATTCCTATCATAGTAGGTGCATTAGGCATGATAAAAAAATATTCAGACAAATACATAACAAAAACACCAGGACTTACAAACACATATAACATACAGAAAATTGCACTACTAGGCACTGCACACATCCTACGCAGAACACTTTCCATACAATAACCATCAGAGCATCACAACAAATCACAGCACATACCCAAGGCACACAGAGCTGCGCTCGGTAGTGAAGTGAAAGCACGCTATAAAAATAAAACTACTGAATAATAATAATAATAAAAATAATAATATCAATAACGATAATAATAATAATAATCATAATAATAATAATAAATGCCCTGATGCAGTACCAGGCAGTGGCTCTCATGGCTTCTGATCTTAACTGATTGGAAGTGTTATCATGTACATTGTTTTGTCTTGGTATAAAAGATGGGCTACAGCAAATATTCTGCTCAATACCACAGATTTGCTTGTCAGTTGTTTGGCCTTAACCAGTTGAGCATGTCCCTTAGAGGCTGACGATATGTGCATCTCTGATCACGAGCAGAAGTAGTGGGGGAGCATCATAGCCATGTGTTGAGAGGGATTCTTTGGGGTTTGAATAATACACCTCTGGAAACATAGGTGTTTCGTTCAACATCCTAAAGCAACCCTTATTCAGGGACCTTTTGAGCAGGATGGGCTACTCAACCTGAAGAAAATTCTAACTGGGCTCCACCTGCAAGGTCATGTGCTGTTTATCTTGATATGAGATCACCATGTCGCGCACATATGGTTGTGATGCATGTGCCTGGTGTACCTTTATCAGACGGGTAGTCATGATGGGTATATTGGGCTTCGTATATTTTACCCCAGTGTCACTTTGATGGCATGAACTGCTCTCTCACTCAATAATAATAATAATAATAATAATAATAATAATGATAATAATAATAATAATAATAATAATAATAATAATAATAATAATAATAATGATAATAATAATAATATTTATGATAATAATAATAATAATAATAATAATAATAATAATAATAATAATAATAATAATAATAATAATAATAATAATAATAATAATAATAATAATAATAATAATAATAGTGCGACCATGTGATTGAGAATAGGAAGACGGACAGTCTTAAGTGAGAAAGAAAACGAATTATGCTGGATCATATATATAGCATGCCCAGCTGACAAGGTATGCGATAAGGGAGAAAGAAAAGTCGAGAGATATGGCAGGTTAGCTTGGGAAGTTAAGCAGTTGTAGTCGATGAAAAAGGTAGCAGTAGTACCAAAAATTGTCGGAGCCATGGGAACTGTGAGCAAAAATCGCGAGAAGCACGCGGAACAAATTGTGGCTGCAATAAGAGTGGAGCACTTGCAGAAAACAGCACTGCTTGGAACCGCTCGAATACTGCGGAACGTGCTCGAAAAATAAGAGGTGTTACCTTGGTTCACTGGTAGTGAACAGTTGACACTGCAGTACATCTCCAGCGTTTGAAGCTGTGCAAAGGCAACAACTACAACAAGAACAACAGCAACAAGAACAAGAGCAACAACAACAACAACAACAACAACAATAATATCATCAAGATAATCAGCAGTAGCAATACTAAAGATTAGAAGTAGTCATGCAGTAAATTCTCGCTCTTTCATGTCATATACCTGTCTGTATATATGCAAGTAGTTTTGGATATATACATATACATATGTATACATATAGGTATGTATGTATGTATGCAAACATATATATATATACATACGTACACAAATGTATATACATATGCATACATATACATATATATATATACATATATGTATATATATATGTATTTATACATATACATATATATATATATATCTATATATATATATATATATTTATATATATATATATATATATATATATATATATATTTATATATATATATATATAAATATGTACATATATCTCTCTCTCTCTATATATATACATATATATACATACATATATATGTATATATATATATATCTGTATATATATATATATACATGTATAATACATACACACACACGCACACACACACACACACACACACAACACACCACACACACACACACATATATATATATATATATATATATATATATATATATATATATATATATATGTCACACACATATATACTCATGTATATATAAGAACGAACTAAATTTCAGTAATCAGTTCCGCATTGGTAGATGAATTACGCTCATTAATATTATAGTGCTCTTATTACGAAAGAATTAGTTTCATGCGAGTATACTGGTAATTATTAAATCATAGTTTGTTCAGCGTCAGGGCCAAAAAATTGCACATATCATGTAATGTGGTAACAGATGAGAGAAAGTCAAAAGACTGAATAGGAATGAAGTGTTCAGGGCATGTAGTTTAGGCTGCTGACATTAAAGTTTGACTGGCTAAAGAATATTTGAGCTGACTTCGGAAAGTATCAGAAATTAGAACGGTTTCCATTTAATAAAACTGTTGCTCACAAGGAATCAGTGCTAGTAACAACTCCTCAGATATTTGATCGGGGACTTGAAGATATCCGTGATTAATACAAGAAGAAAATATGAAGATCGAGAATGAACGTTGACATGGGTAGGATACATCTTTATATATAAAAGTGATGTTGTGTGTCTGTCTCCTACGATTTAGATTCCTAACTACTCCCACATTTTGCGGTGCAGTTTAACCAAAACCGGGTATCTTATAGTCGTGATTCATACCGAGCCCTTCTGAGTATTAGCGCGCGTCGACGATGAGTCTACGATTAAAAAAAAAAATTACCATTATTTTTTTCCATTTTATTGCATTTTTCGCTATTATACAAGGGAAGTAACTCTCTTTTTTGCTAATTTTTGGCTATAACTTTCTAAAAATGCTTTATAGTTATTTCCCTTACAAACCCGAGCAACGCCGGGCGATACTGCTGGTTTCATATAAACAAAACTTGACTAATCTACTTAACTAGAGATTTGGAAGAAAAAATACTCCTTATACCAGCAGAACATTGTGTATGGCTTCAAATTTCCGCGTTAGTAGCCTCAGCTGGATTTGTGATAAATGCATCACTCCTCACCTAGAGGACTAGGCAACTGCATCCTGTAACTGCAACCATCTACTGAATGCACGATCAGCCAGTGGGGTTAGGATACATTTAAGATCTCATACTGTGATTGAAATAGTGATTATGTCTTGCCAGTGCAGAAAATATCCTTATCATAATCAATTGTCCGCAAGATATTACCTTCCATGAGACTACACACAGTCACTAAAAGTGTCTATAATACTATGCACAGGGTTGATAGTCCTGGCAGACATACTGGAGTTGCTTTTGAACCAAAATGTACTTAAGCCTTAAAAGCAAAGCATACTAATACAATATTCCAACCCAGAGCAAAGACAATGGCCCAAGTATTGTCCCATGGGGGAGGGGTCAAAAGTCGTGTACTACTGATGTGAATATACGTTAACAGGAGAAATGTTGAATATCTACGGAAACCAATTGAGAAACTTACGACTTTTATATGTTGGCTGTAACTTTTCATTTCTACCTACTGTGATATCTAGCAGCAGATTCGCCTAAAATCCTGATGATACAGGGTCTCTCAAAAGAAGACAAAATCCTTCGATTAGAAATGCAGTGGAATTTTACAAAATATACCAGGGATTCTTTGTTGGAGGTTTCTGAGCTAAAAGCACGTGCATTATCGCACACATCTGCGCGCGAACACACACACCTGCGCGCGAACACACACACACACACACAGAATATACTAACACAGATAAATGCACAACAATGGAGCACAAACACTTCGGTACCATATACCATGTGTACTCGCTTCACGATTGGAAGTTTAATCACATTCACATACATATACACATATATGAATATTAACAAAACTTTATAAGGGCGTTTCGGTAATGTGTCACTAGCAACTATCTTCTTAAAATTATAGCATTCATATAGAAGGTACATTCCAGGAGTTTCAGACGTTTTCAGGAAGGGAATTTATTAATTTCAAAGAAGTAAATAATCTCTAATGTCCTTCAATGTATGATCCTCTGACTTCATACAGCCATCGTGAAGGCCTCATGGAAGTCCTCCAAAATGAAGGCGTCCAGGACTCTTGTCATAGCTTCATTCATCTTCAAATCGATTGCCTCCAAGGTTCTCCTACAGCCTGAAGGACGAGCAAATGTCACAGGGAGAAAGTAGGGAGGGTGAGGTACAGTTTTTATGTAACTAAGATCAAGAAGTTAGTTACAGAGGTGCTCTGCAATGCACACTCGGCAACAACCTTTCTACAAATTTTTTCTATGTTCAGATATCTATGGATAATTCTGTATACCGTCGACACAGTAACTCCAAACTGCATGCTTATCGTTTTTGTAGATACAAGACGATATTAGGCCAAGAAAATTGCGAATTTTTCGACTGGCTCAGATGTTCCGATGTTCCTCTCCTTCCACAACTTCCATCATCTATTTTCTCCTCTTTACTGTCCTAGAACCTCTTGCTCAAGCAGTTTGGAGCTTTTCTGTGTATGGACGCCCCCAGA
>NC_042997.1:13394734-13414734 GCF_006345805.1 Octopus sinensis | reverse complement strand
TTGGAAGAGCCAACGCCAAGCTGTAAGTGTTTTATGAAATTACCTGTGTGATACTTACACATAAGTTTCCATGCAAGTGTTAGTGTGTGTGTGGGATGTTTGTGTTTTATTATTTCTTATAATTGTTCTATCTCTCATTTTGTATGATTGTACAATCGCACTTGTGTTTGAGAATGTGTGATCTTGAAAGATAATTAGTTGGGTAGGGTTTCTTAGAAGTATACTGACTTGTATTCACTTTCAGAGAAAAAAAATCCATAGGTGGTAGCTGAAGAATAAAAAGAAATTAGATTTAAGTGAATTTCGAAAGAACAAATGTATTTTGGGAATAAGCATTTAAGAATGGAGCAGTAGGCACATTAATAGATGCCTCCTTGGCTAAGGTTCAAATGATAATTGATACAAAAAGTTAGAACAAAAAGTGTTTATCAATTAAATATAATACCAGTGGAATATATATCGGAGTATGATGAAGAAAGACAATGCAATAGAGAAGGAAGAAAATGATAAGATAATGAAGAAAAAATTATTGAAATAAAGGGTAAAGAAATTTGGAATTCAAACAAAATTGAAGTTAGTAAAAGATTTGAAAAAATAAGGTAAAAAAAATATGACCACTAAGCAAAGAAGCAGAAATAACGGAAGATTAGAAATGAGTATGAAAAATTAAGAAAGAGAATTCAAAGGGAAATTTTGGAAATAAAAATATTACATTGATATAAATGAATAAAATTTCTTATAAAAATTATGATGAATAAAATTTTTAAAAAGGAGTAAAAAAGAGAAGAGGAAAAATATAGAAATGGATTATTAATGGAAAAAGAAACGAAAGGCGACTAGGGTACATGAAAGTGATGTGATGGCAATGATGAGGATGATGAGAAAAAAATGAAGGAGGAGATTGCACTCTCTATCATAAGTGATAACAACACCGTTTTAACTAGCACATTGTGTGTACGTGTGTGTAAACGTCTGTGTGAGTGTGTGTATGTTTTCCCATATATGTACATATATAAACATACATGTACACATATACTTTTATTCTTTTAGTTGTTTCAGTCACTTGACTGCGGCCGTGCTGGAACGAATCAACACCAGGTCTTATTCTTTAAGCCTAGTACTTATTCCATCGGTCTCTTCCACCGAACTACTCAGTCATGGGGACAAGCACAAACACTAAAATACACGCACATGCACACATGCATACATACATCCATACATGTAAATACATATACATACATACATATATATATATATATATATATATATATATATATATATGTATATATATATATATATATATATATAATATATATATATATATATATATATATATATATATACAAGGAAAATATTACTGTGGACAAGGCTACGTGGCGTTCGATTATAAATGATTACATATGGCGGTGCCCAGCATGGCCACAGCTCGTGAGCCGAAACTAGATAAAATAAATTTTTAAAAAATATATAAAATACACGACATACAGGACATCATCAATGAGAGAAAAATACGTAACGTAAACACATAACGAGAGACTAAGTATATATATGTATATGTATATATATATGTATATACATATATGTATATATATATATCTATATATATATATATATATATATATATATATATATATATGTGTGTGTGTGTGTGTGTGTGTGTATACATATATATATATGATAATAATAATAATAATAATAATAATAATAATAATAATAATAATAATAATAATTGTGATGCGTGTGCCTGGTGTACCATTATCAGACGGGTAGTCATGATGGGTATATTGGGCTTCGTATATTTTACCCCAGTGTCTCTTTGATGGCATGAACTGCTCTCTCACTCAATAATAATAATAATAATAATTATAATAATAATAATAATTATAATAATAATAATAATAATAATAATAATATTAATAACAATAATAATATATATGCATATAATTATAATATATATGCATATATGCATACGTATAATATAATAAACCTTTACATAAATAAATAACGTGAAATACACGAAGGGACGAACATAAGAGACAGACGGGTCATTCAAAGCCTTCGTTCTTCAGTCAGAAACCGATTCCTCATCGCAGATTTCGGCTGTTTAATTCTGAGATCCGCTCTGAATCGGCCAGCCCCAGAAGGAAAGAATGCAATGCAACAGAGACGAACATGAAACGAAAAAAACTTTTTTGAAGACAGTAACGGTTAAAAACAAGGATGACACAGGCGCCCTACGGCTTTGAGACAAAAGGAGACACAAAAACAATATCAGCAAGCGTGGAAAAATAATTACCTTTTCGGTGTGGAGACACATGTTAAACAAGCGGCCGTATATGTACATACTTACATCTATACTTATATATATCCATATGTGGGCATAGGACGCCACGAACGTGTACAGAAAAAATACGAAGTACAAGTACATGTAATATGAACTATTTTTACAAACAGCGAGCGACACAAATGGAAAACAAGACAAACTACATAGAGAACTACCCTTCATCAGTTGTTGGCTGTTTTTCTACTCTCGTATTTCGAGCATTTAACAACAATATACGCTATCGATAAAACAGTTGCTCCTGCAAATTAAATAAAATTTGGGAATTTTGCGGAGAGTCAAAATTGGTAACCCAAACAGGACAGTGAAAACAAACAGGAAGGACTGTTAAGCCTAAACGTGGTTGTGGTGGCGAACGCGCAAATCAAGATTGGACAGGAGACAGACAAAAGCACATCTTCCTTCTTTCAGCTACAACGGAGAGAAAGAAACACACTTTTGGAGAAGAAAGAAATATTGCCGATGGACAAGTGGGAGCCATGTGAGCAAGGGAGGAAGAGGGAGGGATAGCGAGTGACAGAGTAATAGGATAGAATAGGGGGAGAAGAGGAGTTAAACGAATAAGAGAGAGACAGAGAGAAAAACGAAAGAGTGAAAAGATCGTATAGAGAGCGCATCAGAATTATTAAGATAAAACTTACTTGGAAGAGGATGCGTGGCATTTAATCATATAATGATATAAATAAGAATTATAATTACATTTGGTCAATCCAGAGCTATCTATATTGTTAAGAATTTCTGTTAGCTTGCTTTCTCGATTAAAACACGTTGTGCAACGTTGTGCTTATTTTTAAAGTGGTGAGACGATTTATAATAATAATAATAACGAGAATAATAATGAGAATAATAATAATAATAATAATGATAATAATAATAATAATAATAATAATAATAATAATAATAATAATAATAATAATAATAATAATAATAATAATGAAGCTGAAGAAAAAATAGTAATCCTGTCACGATGGAGTTTTGTGAAGCTGGAGGAGCTTAGACCAAGGATAAGGACGTCCTCTTTTAAGGTCACCCGTACATTGTGAACTAATGAAGGTACGTCTGAACGTACGCCCGAAAAATCGAAGATGTATATATAGTTATATATAAAGGTATATACATAATAAAGTGATGCAATGAATATTGGTAAATATGCTATGTTTTCACGAAGCACTTTTGTATCATGTGACCAAAATGAACAATCAACTGACATAATTTACAAAATAAGACAGAGAATTTATTCACTAACAAATCTTGTGCATTGCGTCGTAAATGATGTTCACGAGGTCATATGTGGGTATTTAACCATTTTATGAAACATAGATGTGTAAAAAATATATTTCTAAAATTCAAGAGCTTGGAGGTGAAGTGAAGAAACTAAAACAAATATAAATATAAATGCAAACAAAGGAATGTTAAAAATAATTTTATGGAAATTTATGCGATATCTTATTTGTTGCCTATCTTGTGCATTGCGAATTATTCGAGTCGAAAAAACCGATCAGTGTAGAAGTCCAATATTTTATGCCTCTCCTGAGTGTTTCGCCCTTTTGTATGTAGATTTTCTCTTTATAATAAATAACCTTCCAGAAATGCATAAGTGCATCCACTCGGATGGACTTGTGTAAGTACACTGTGTGGGAATTACCCATGGCATTGAGGTACCTACCCCACAGGAAAGAACTGCACCCTAAACGCACCTGACAACTAATACCTCACACCATAAACCCCATAAATCTACATTGGACACAATACAAAAGCAAAAGGATAAAGCCAAAATTTGAACCCCGAAAACGATCAGCAAAGCCTGTGTACACACACACATCCACTAACACGCAAACACACATACAGGCGGTCACACATAAACATGCGCGTGCGCATACACACGCGCACATACAAGCACACACAATCTTGTCGGTGAATCTCACTCTTATCTGCTTCCATAAACTACACACATCTACACACGCATACAAGCAACAAGATCGCAGACAAGCAAGAACGGCTTCCGTTGCAATGAAGGATAGATTGTCACTGAAAAGGTTGCGATTGGCGACGACAGAAATTTGACAAAAAATTACAGTTCCTTTAACTAAGAAGTTAAACAAACGATCAATTAATTATTTGGATCTGTTAGTTAACCGACTGACTAGCAATAAAGGAGTGGGATTGAACCGATGCATGTGTTGTTAATATTATATTTCTTTATTACGCACAAGGGGCTAAACATAGAGGGGACAAACAAAGACAGACAGAGGTATTAAGTCGATTACATCGACCCCCTGTGCGAAACTGGTACTTAATTTATCGACCCCAAAAGGATGAAAGGTAAAGTCGACCTTAGCGGAATTTGAACTCAGAACGTAGCGGCAAACGAAACACGGCTACGCAATTCGCCCGGCGTGCTAACGTTCTGCCAGCTCACCGCCTTATGTGTTGTTAATATTAGTGTAATGACTCACCCAAGACACAACAAAATTTGTTTCAATACACGATTTCTTACAAAAAGTCTTGCAAACCAATTACAAAAAAACGAAGATGTTTATATACTTATATATATAAAGGTATATACATAAAAAAGTGATGCAATGAATATTGGTAAATAGCACTTTTGTATCATGTGACCGAATTAAACAACCAGCATAAGTCAACTGACATAATTTTGGAAATGAGACAGACTTGGAATTTTGCTCACTAACAAATTATTTGTAATTATTCTACTGAGCCAACGGAGTGAGACCCACATGACCTCACACATAGAAAATGTAAAAGTGTAGAATGCCATTTTTCTTTTCAAATACAAAACAAATCTATATAAAAATATATTTTAAGCAAAATTATGAAAACCTTTTCTAGTGTAAATGAAACGCATATGATCTACTTAAAAAAATAACCCGAATAAATATAAATATAAATATAAAATAATCTCAAAATAAATGAAATGATTGCGAAAGATTAGATAAAGAAAATATATTTCCAATTCATATAATTAAATGCCTCATAATTAATTATCAATTTATTAAGATTTAGTCCTTAGATCAAAATTACAGTTGCCTAATTAAGCAAGATGAGATGTACATTAATTTGGGTGGCAGGAATATTTCAGTTGGCAAAGAAGTGATATTCTCGGAAGTTGCGTAACGCACGCTCATGCACACATGCATACATACATACATACATACATACATACATACATGTATTCATGATGAATGCATTCTTATGCATACACAAACACACACACACACACACACAGACACAGACACACACACACATACTACCATATGCACATATACTTCGAGTAGGCATAATTCACGCACGCTCAGAGATATATAGATATATAATTGAAGCAAAATATAGTTACGCGTTATATTACTTGCCAACAAAAGCATTTACATCCACAGTGGCATGGCCATCTAGAAATTATTATATTTTAAATTGCGCACCTTACGCTCTTGAATAAATCACAAACTTACATTGAGTCCCTCGCATACGCTGATAGAGGAACTTGAATCAGCGATATCATATATATGTATATATATATATATATATATATATATATATTATATATATATATATATATGATGTATGTAGTATGTATGTATGTATGTGTATATATATATATAATATATATATTATATATATATATATTATATATATATTTATATTATATATATATTTTATAATTTTTTATAAGCTTTTTTATATATATATACATATATTTTTGACCTTTTGTTTATCGCTCGAAGATTGACCGTTTTTTTCTAAAGGGCCAATCAAACAAGTCCATTTCTTTTTAAAGGTGTAGCGTTTGTAAGAGTCTAGATTGAATTGATATATCGGTTCCATTCTAGCAAAAACTGTCTGATGAACGGGAACGAGAAACTCAGAGTAACAGATTTTGTTGAATTTTCTGCTGCTTAAAATAAAGCATATTACTCTACCACTGGTATTTGAGTACTCTTTTTCCACCTTGTTTCACATTTATGTGTTTACTCCGGTATATATTATATATATATATAGACAAGCAGAGTTAGTGTTTATATTAAGCGAGTAGGGGATAAAATAACCATTTATACCATCGGTATCAATTATCCGTGTTATCTCAGGGCATGTACATGCAGACTAACTATGCTCTTGGAGTACAGGTAACGACAGAATAAACAGAATATTATCAGGAAGCAGAAAATGAAGAAAAACTAAGATCAACAAATAAAACAATTAGACCGCATTTAAGGTTTATTATTTAATAGAAAGCGTCACAAATATCGCATAAATGTCATGGCATGTTTTGTATTAAAATATAAGCTTTAAATGTGGTCTATTTGTCTTATTTGCTGATCTGAGTTTTCTCATTTTCTTATTATATATATATATATATATATATATATATATATATATATAGGTAAGTGCTTCCCATGAATAAGAGATTTTCTCTCAGTTTTTTTAGTAATGCTGGTGCTGACTAGCACCCTTACTCTCCTTAGTGACGTCTATACTTATGCATTTTGGATGTTGTAAATTGCAACAGAGCTGTCTTAATATAATAATAATGATAATAATAATAATAATAATAATAATAATAATAATAATAATAATAATAATAATAATAATAATAATAATAATAACAATAATAATAATAATAATAAAAATAATAATAATGATAATAATGATAATAACAATAATGATATTAATAATAATAATTATATATATTATATATATATAATTTCAATACTGAGCAAATAATTCGCGAAAAAAATCATTAGAGAGAATATAATTGCCTCTGCGGAGATTTATCATTTACGACACCAAGGGAACCAATCTAATCATGCAATATCAGAGAAAGCAAAATGGCACGGGAAAGGAAGGTGGCTAAACAGACGGGATGTATCGTAAAGAATGATTTAGGAGGCATGGGCATAAAAGAAATAGGAGTGATATTAATAGAAAAATAAATATCCGAATTGGTAATTATAAAATTGTAGAAGATTGGGAAGGCAAGGGAAAGCAAAGGATATCTTGGCCTCTAAGAGAATAAATTATGTGTGTTTTAAACAACTTAAAGAAGACAAATTGTGTGTACGGACTATATAATTGAAAATAGGCTTCTGGTATGATTCAGCAATGGGTGATAATTAAATAGCTACTTTTAACCATAGAAGAATTGATTAAGCATTGATCATTATCACGCCAGTTATTTAAGAGTCAATTTAATTTTTATGGGAATTAGATATTTTTTATTGTCTTTTTATACTTCTAACGCTAGGTTTTTTTTCTTTACTTTAACATAATATAAATGATGCTATATTGGAAATGTTCCTAATACCTTTATTTTTCTTTTCAACGTCTACTAGCACAAACAGCACAAAAGCTCAACACAAAAACATATTAAGAATGGGTGAATGTGGAGTCTGTTACCCTCATGACTTTTCCAAAAGTCATGAATAAAACATCTGTGACTGATGTTAGCTGTCAATCCAAATACATATTGTTTTTGTAATGGGTTGCTGAGATTACTCTTACTCTCTTTTACTCTTTTACTTGTGTCAATCATGTGACTGTGGCCATGCTGGAGCAGCGCCTTTAGTCGAGCAAATCGACCCCAGGACTTAGCCTTTGTAAGCCTAGTACTTATTCTAGCGTTATCTTTTGCCGAACCACCAAGTTACGCGGATGTAAACACTCTTGCATCGGCTGTCAAGCGATGTTGGGGAGGGGCAAACACAGACATACAAACTTATACACACATACATACATACATACATACATATATACGTATATACGACGGGCTTCTTTCATATTCCGTCTACCATATCCACTCACAAGGCTTTGGTCGGCCCGTGGCTATAGTAGAAGACACGCAGTGAGATTGAACCCAGAACCATGTGGTTGGTAAGCAAGCTACTTACCACACAGCCATTCCTACGCCTATTCTTGATGTTAATTCCTGTCTCGAAACAATTTTTTTTTATGTATTGGAAAGGTCATTATGCCAATAAAAAACATACACTGCTGGGTGGTTTTCACTTCTTTCATCGTGATCATCATCATCTTCATCATCATCATCAGTCAATCAACTAATTAAACCAGTGAACTTAAGTAAGTAATCGATTGTTTGATTAACTTTTCGTCCAATATATCACTGATTTGTCAGAGTTCATCTGTAGCAACCTCATCAATGGCTTGCTTTTTCTATTCCAGTTCCGCTTCAGGTCTGCCAGTCTGTCTTTACGTTTCCAGATTGAATATCTATACTCATAGGATGTCAGTGAGAATATTTCTGTGTTAGAGACAGAGAAAGAGGGAGAGAGAGCGAGACAGAACGGGAGAGGGAGAAAGAGTGTGTTTTATGTGCTTATGTAGGCGCTGGTGTATGTGCGCGTGCTCACTTGTCTTTCATGCTATGGACGCTGTTTGTGAAAGAGAAAATACGTGTGTCTGTGTGTATATGTTTGTTTGTCTGTGTGTATATGTTTGTGTGTGTGTGTGTGTGCGCGCGCGTATGTGTGTGTACATCGTGTATGTGTATGTTGTGAATTCTGTGAAAGGCATAAGTGGTTAAAAATATATTTATACATCTATGTTATGGTTAAGATCATTTTCCTTTGTGAGTAGACTGCTTGCGTATAGGTGTGTCAGTGTGTATGCATGTAGAAACATTCGGTTCCAGTCAGTTATTTTTAATATGGTACGATTCAAATTGTGGAGGCGCGTAGCTTAGTGGTTAGGGTGTCAGCATCATGATCATAAGATTGTAGTTTCGATTCCTGGACCGGGCGACGCGTTGTGTTCTTGAGCAAAACACTTCATTTCACGTTGCTCCAGTTCACTCAGCTGGCAAAAATGAGTAACGCTGCGATGGACTGGCGTCCCGTCCAGCTGGGGAACACATACGCCATTAAAACCGGGAAACCGGGCCCATGAGCCTGGCTAGGCTTTAAAAGGGCGCATATATTTTTTTATTACCGATCAAATTTCAATTCGATAACTCTCTTTATCTTTCATTCTAATAACTGAAGGCATTTTACTACCAACTAACTATTTCTTCACACACGCATATGCAGAGCATATAACTCTCCTTACACACGAAATATACCGGTTTTTTTTTATTAACACACCAGTGTATGTTCACTAACACATCAAAGTATATATGTCTAACTTCCACAGATATATGTCTGTCTGTCAGTATGTATGATGCATGTATGTATGTATGTATGTATGTATGTATGTATGTATGTATGTATGTATGTGTATGTATGTATGTATCTATCTATCTATCTATCTATCTATCTATCTATCTATCTATCTATCTATCTATCTATCTATCTATCTATCTATCTATCTATCTATCTATCTCACGGTGGTACTCCTTTCAGTTTCATGCGATGGGATTTCAGTTTCTCTCAACCAAATCCACTCAGAAGGCTTTGATCGGCTCGAAGTTATGGTAGAAGACGCTTGACCGAGATGTCATGGAGTGGGACTGGACCCGGAACTATGTGGTTGAGAAGCAGACTTCTTACCACACAGCCACGCCTGCGTCTATATGATCCTATCTATCTTGTAGTATTTTATTAATTTATTTTAGTTTAGTTTTTGGTGGCGAGTAGCAGTGGTGATGTGGCTAATGCTCTGTGTAAATCAGATACTATGACCGATATTTACCCCTTCCCCGCAGTGTGTGAAGTACTGTTCATTGTCAATTAAATGTCTTATTCCGTATTGTTTTGAGATATTGGAACGAAGAGGCTCATTGTATTGTAATTTCATCGGTGCTATACCCAAAATAAGAGAAGCATCTGGACTTGAATGTCCAAACATGAATACACACACGCTGACGCCCACGTACACACGCGTTGCTTATAAAGGCAATGTCATTAAGCAAGAAATATATAGATATATAAATAAATAAATCTTTTACCATTCACACCTTTTGTTGATATATATATTTTGGGAGGGATATCAGCAGAAATCTCATATACTCATGTCGTAGGTTATTTTAATTTCATTAGTCTATGTTGTTTTTTGTACTATACGACAGGTAGCACTTAAAAATGTCTCTAGATTATTCTGGGCAGGGTTTTTCATAAACTTGATGGCCTTTTATACTTCAGTTGTACCGCTTCTGGGTTTAGTGCAGAGGTGCGTCTGATGGCCCAACTTAATACTAAAAGTTCTACAATAGCGAAATATTTCACCTTCCGTTAGTTGTTCGTGTTTAAGGGCAATTAAATTACCCATTCTTACCTCCTACTGACAGTTCTCGTGCACCTTAGAGAATTTATCAAAATCACTGCAGGTAACTTCGCATTCGCTGATCGCATCTAATTATCCAATTTGTTTTGGGAGGTTTCAACATTAGTCTCGAGACAGGTCATCCATTTTCGTTGTTTTAATGTTTGATTGGAGTCTGTTTTTGATGAATGATAATGATAAGACAATATAAGACAGTCAACGTTCAAAATTCAAAATTCTTGTGTTCCTCAGCAACTGGAGCGACTAAGAATAATGCTACATTGGAAGTTTTTCTATTTAGAATCAGAAACTGTGTTGATGTTTTATTAACTTTGCTTTTATTTGTATTTTGAATTGTTTATATTAATCACTCTGTCTACAAGCGTCTGTCACTCGCCTTAGTTTTACAATAGTTTTTGTTGTTGAAATATCGGCCGTGCTCTTTAATGTCCTTTATTTCATGTGATTTTGATGATCGGTAAGGATAACTGCATTATTCATATCTCAACGAATGTGAAATGCTTTCGTGACTGTCTGGCACTGAAACGTTAGAATATTTTAGATCGAAGTAATCCATCATCCTTTCCAGATAGCTAGTTGATGCATCTTTCTTTGCCTTTTTTTTTTATATATATATTTTATAGTACTGACAACGGTCTTGGTTCATTTCAAAGGTCTTCTGAATTTTTCGATTATCCTTCGACTTGCAATAGCTGATTCTTTCTAGCCTGTTGCCCAACCACCTTGTATGTAGTTGTTTGTCCACGCGCTTGATTTTTGTTGATTTTACCGTTTAATTACTGCTACGATATACTCTGAAAGTAAATACAGTTTTTATAAATTCATTCTATCTTCTTCTTCTTCTTCTTCTTCTTCTTCTTCTTCTTCTTCTTCTTCTTCTTCTTCTTCTTCTTCTTCTTCTTCTTCTTCTTCTTCTTCTTCTTCTTCTTCTTCTTCTTCTTCTTCTTCTTCTTCTTCTTCTTCTTCTTCTTCTTCTTCCATTATTATTATTATTATTTTACCTTCTGCAACTAGAAGATACAGTGCCTATTTGCACTGAGCTTCGTATGTATTTATATATTTAACAACGTAAACGAAATACCGTGTGAGAAATAAGGCAAAATATGTGTTAAATGAATACATGTATCGTCTATTTATTTTACTTAGAAACAGATCAATGTTTGCTTAATTTACTTACTGTTGTTAAAACACGGATGCAGAGGGATTTTCCTGTGGATATTTAGACAACGTATTTGATTCTTATAGCTTTCAGCTGGTGCCACCACGTTCTGTGTAAAATAATTGGCAAACCTAGCTGGGTGCATAAAACCAGATATATTAAGTCCATTTTTGTCTCGAAGTTCAAATGCTTAATTACACACACATGCACACACACACACACACACACACACACACATACACACACACAAGCATGCACACACGCATACATATATACATGCATATATACATGCATACATATTAAAACGGTCATAACTGCGTTCCGTCAAGTGGAGTGGAGGACAATATATATATATATACGCTACAGAATTCGGAAAACGGGTCTTATGACCCTCCAACTCGGGAAGGCCCTTTGATCCGTTTTGGTCCTCTTTACATTTACCTTGGTAAGTTCAACATCCGAAACGTTTGGACTATGAGCCACCGTTAAATTTCCGAGGATTAAAAATATTATTTTCTAGTCTACGCACAGGGCTCGACATTTTTGGGGAGGAGGAGGGGCAGTCGATTAGATTGACCACAGTACACAACTGGTACTTAATTTATCGACGCCGAAAAGATGAAAAGTAAAGTCGACCTCGGCGGAATTTGAACTCAGATCGTAAAGTCAGTGCGTAACTGGTACTTATTTAATTGAACCCGAAAGTATGAAAGGCAATGTCGATTTCGGCGGAATTTGAACTCAGAACGAAACGGCTGACGAAATACGGCTCTACATTTCGCCCGACGTTCTAACGTTTCTGCCAGCTCACCGCTTTTGACGATTAAAAATATTAAGACAAATGCACTCATGTACAAAGTAGGGGTTATTTTCTTCTAAGAAACTTATATACATACAAGTTCCGATCATGGTTTTGCATGCTTAAACTTCAAAGTCACTGTCAATACTATTATTGTTAAGATATATGTACAGTAGAAAAAAAAATTGAGTAATCCATCACTTTAATGCAAAATTACTTTTATTATATCTTAACATCAACACAAACATCAATATACATGTATATGTTCACATACAGACACATATGTGTATGTGTGTGTGCGTGTGTGTTTGTGTGAGCTTGTGTGTGTGTGTAGAAACACAAACATATACTAAATAGTGTTCTCCCAATCACCAATTACATTATCCCAATTTCTCGATCAACAGAATTACCCCCTCATTGAATTACATAGCAAACAGCTGCGTATTCCTTATAGACGTGTTTCGTGAACATATTCCAGATGTAGAATCAGCATAAACAGTTTCTGTAAAGGTTGGTCGTTTGAATTTCTGTTACAGTTTTTTTTTAATGTTTTGCTTAACCTGACACTAAAGTATAAGACACTTTCCTAAGATGCTAAACAGTCGGATCGAAAACAGGATCTCATGTTTGCCAAGCAAACTTCTTAACCGTGTGGTCATATTTGTGTTTATTTGCACGAAAACACACTCACTCTGCATGTGCGCACATTGTTTTGTTTGTTCCTTCTCGAGCCACACCTGGCTCATAAGGGCCGGTTTCCCGGTTTCCTTGGCGTATAGGTTCCCCACCTGGACGGAACGCCGGTCCGTAGCAGGTGATCTGCAAGATGCAGGAGGAAAGAGTGGGGGGGGGGACAGTTGTGGCGAAATAGTCAGCAGAAGTTCGCCATTACCTTCTGCTTGAGCAGCGTGGGGCTTAGGTGTTTCGCTTATAAACACACACATCGCCCGGTCTGAGATTCGAACCCGCGATCCCTCAACTGCGAGTCCGCTGCTCTAGCCATTAGGCCATGTGCCTCCACAGGAGCGCACATACACATATAATAAGTGCGTGTGTGTTTGGTGGTGTATTATACATATACATAAAACACAGTCTCACACACAAACAATGTATATGTATACTTATGCATAAACATATTTACTTACAGTTACTTACATACATACATATATACATATAGAGTATATATGCACACACACAAATATACACTCATACACATGGAATTATACATATTACACTCCAGCACACACACACACGCACACACATATATATATATATCTACACATACATACTTGCGTGTGAGTTTCTCAATACACATACACACATAATGAATCAAGCACTGATATGTGTTTATGCAACTGTGTGTATATATACATACACACACACACACACACACATATATATATATATATATATATATATATATATATATATATATATATATATATGTGTATGTATATATGCATATATTTATATATGTGTTCCTACCGTTTGCCGAATGAATGTGTGATTGGTATTTGCGATATCGGTGGTGTTCATAGATTTCTATCACCTCCCTAGTTTTACATCAATGAAAAATTTGTTCTCACAGCTATCTTGATTAAATAATACCGGCTGATTCATTTCTGGATAAGATTGGAGAGTGTCAGAATTTTACATTGGTGACATGGCTGCTTATAGTTATGATGCTGTTGCTGCTGTTGTTGTTACTACCGCTCGTAGTGATGTTATAATGCTGATTGTGGTATACGTGTGTGAATGCGTTTTTTAGCATGGTAGGGGTATAGATATTGGCATTCCTGAATATGGTGTTTGTAGTGATAGACATAGTTGTAGTGGTATCGGTAGGCAGTTCGATGTTTTGTGTAGTTGTTGTTGTTTTGGCACCAATGTCAGCATTGAATAAGATCTATAACCAAATGCATCTGACTCGTAACCTTTAAGTTCTTTATTTTTCTCTCATTCCGTTTTCAGATATACATTATAAGAATTCATTCTTTAAAAATAATTTAGTTTCATTATTGGAGGTAGATTTTCGCTACTATTTCTAGCAGGTGGATGAATTGTGTATAGCCTTTCTTCATGGCTAGCGAAAGGGATCTTAAGTTTCTTAGAGATGATAATTGTAGAGATGATAAATGACTATTATAATGAAGGTCAAGATAAAGGTGAGGCTCTCAGGTGTTTCGTGCTTGTTGTTTTGTTACTGGCTGTAAGGTTAGTTGCGATAATGATGGTGGTCGAAGTAATATTTTGATGGTTTTGGTCTTGGCGTTAGATGAAGTACATGTGATGTTCTGACTGCTATGGTGATGGTGATGAGAATATTGTACTTGAGGTAAGAATCTTTTTGTTGTCATTGTTCCAATTATTTTGTCATTCATAGCCACGATCTAGCTAACCAAAAAGTAGAAGTAAACGTGGCCATCCGTTTTCCCACACATAGTGTATATAAAATGACATTGACCCTCTACGATAAAAGAACGATTTCGTGACTGGAAAATCCATACATCAGGTAAGGTTACATCCTTGGTGTTAGTATAACTCTTTTGACATAGATCTATCTTGATCGAACAAACGTATGATAAAAAGTGCTCCAGCTTTCGTTTTTCATATATAGTCTATCTAATACGCCAGTGTTCACTGTACCTCAATTAAAAAATGTAGCTTGCTATTTGAGGACGATTTAGCGGTTATGTTAACAAATAAAACGTTTACATACAGGGCTTCTTATTGTTATGGATACAGGTTACTCTTGTTATACTAGACGGGGTAGTCTCATTGGTTGGACTAAAAGGCAGCAATGACAATGATGCAGCTGGTTTTCTCCAAAGACGTTTCATAGTGATCGAAGAATATGTTGCCGTGGGCGTTCTTGATGTTGGTTTGCTTCCCAAATCGTTTCTCATCATGCAGACCTGTTCACAAGTACGTCAAACCGTGACCACCTGGTCTTTTATTCGGGTGGTGTATGAAATAATAAATCATCACGTCACATGTTTTGCTTTTCTTTTAAAGATACCGGAATGTGATCTGAGGGAGATATCAATGCTATTTCAGGCGCGTCAAGCGACCACAAAACTCTGGCTTGTTATGATGGCGGGACTGCTGCCGGTGGCGATGGTGGTGCTGACAGTGGTGTTGTGGCGGTGACAGTGGTTGTCACTGGAGCAATCATGTGGTTGTCTGTGGAATAAAAAGGTTTGCGTTGTTAACGGATAATAGTGCTGACAGCAATGGTGCTGGGACTAGCTGTGGAGTTTGTTGTTGAAGTCATGACAAAAGCATCAGTTATATTAACGTAGTGGTGTTGGCGGTGAGAATAATTTCGGGTGAACAATTTTGCTAGTCAATAAATTCTATTTTCGTGCATTACTTTCTAATGAAACAAAGAGAGAGAGAGAGAGAGAGAGAGAAGAGAAAGAGGGAGGGAGAGCAAGAGAGAGAGAGGTTAGGAAGAGAGGGAACAAAATGAAATGAAATAATTATTCACCTTTGTAGATGCTTGGTGAAGATGAGTGTAGTAGGTACGTGCATGTATGAGAACATTCGCACACATATTTTTGCTTAAAACATGGATCTCTGAGCACCTATATGCTAGTGAAGAAATTGGGTGACAACTAATATTTTTTTTTTCATCAGCAATTATTAGTTTCTTTGCTCATTATCTGCTTCATATCTATTTCTTCTACTTTTTCATATTGTTAATTATGATGTTGTTCATGATGTTCATCATCATCTTCTCTTCTTCTTCTTCTTCTTCTTCTTCTTCTTCTTCTTCTTCTTCTTCCTTCTTCTTCTTCCCCTTCTACTTCTTCTTCTTCTTCTTCTTCTCCCCTTCTTCTTCTTCTTCTTCTTCTTCTTCTTCTTCTTCTTCTTCCCCTTCTACTTCTTATTCTTCCTCTCCTTCTTCTTCTTCCTCCTCTTCCTCTTCCTGTTAATTATGATGTTGTTCATGATGTTCACCATCTTCATCATTATCGTTATCATCTTCTTCTTCTTCTTCTTCTCCCTCTTCTTCTTCTTCCTCCCCCTCCTTTTCTTCTTCTTTCTCTTCTTCTTCTTCCTCTTCTTCCTCTTCCTGTTAATTATGATGTTGTTCATGATGTTCACCATCTTCATCATTATCGTTATCATCTTCTTCTTCTTCTTCTTCCTCTCCCTCTTCTTCTTCTTCCTCCCCCTCCTTTTCTTCTTCTTTCTCTTCTTCTTCTTCTTCTTCTTCTTCTTCTTCTTCTACAAGCTCTGCGCGACTCCTTGGTCTCTACACCCGAAGGACCTTAGTATCTATGCTGCCAATTATTTATAGTTTGTTGCCATCTTGATAATGGACACATGAAATGATGCATTATTGATGACCATTGCCTGTTCCTCTGGGTATGCAATGCATTCGGGTCCGGTATATGGAGGATGCCGTACAACTGTGAGCTGATAGAACAGTACTTGAAATTCTCTAGCATCAGACTGCATGCAATTTTGATCAACCCTCCTGAATATTCAAGCTTGCGGCATAGTCAGGGTTCTTTATTGCTTGTGATAATTTTGTATAATCGGCATAGCTAGCAACAGCGACAGTCTGAGTGACTAACCCTTAAGGAGTCATATAAAGACTTATCTAGTTTGAGAGTTTTGTTAAGATCTTGCAGATTGGGATATATTGGATCTTCCAATAAATAAAGTGATTATTTAATATTTCTTATATCATTCAAAATTATGATAAACAAAGTTCATTTTTAATCCAAAATATACTCTGTTTCATTTCCTACAATGCTCTTCCGAGGTCCCTCTTCCAAAATTCACTTGTCCGCGACGAAAAATACTCCTCCAGTCCTATACTGACCTCGTCTAAAAAATTAAAATTTTTCCCGTCCAAATGATTTTCAAGACTGCGGAATAAATGATAATCAGATGGAGCACTGTTCAGGAAATATGGTGGGTGGGGCAACATTTCCCATTCAAACTGGAATGACATCCTCGCAGTCTGTGGCCGAGCATTACCCTGATAGGAAGACACCTTTCGTCTTAAAACCAAAGATGGTCATTTTTCTTCTAGTGCAGGTGTCCATGAATGGTTGAGTTACCAAATCCAAGCTTCACTGCAAGTTCCTCAACAGTTACGATGAGATTTTGTTCCACCAGGGCCTGCAGAACGTCCTCATCGAGCTCTATAGATCATCTGGAACGAGGCTCATCTTCTAGGCTGTAGTTTCCGGCTCAGAATTTCTGGAACCACCGTTGACACTGGCATCACATTAATTGTCCGATCCCCATATACTGCATTAATATTCCTCGCACTTTCCGTTGAGTTTATTGTTGAACTCGAAGCAAAATATGCCGAATATGCTCCTTTGTCTTTCATTATAGCTTTGAAAAAAATAACTGTTAAAATCGAATTGCACTCTCCAAACGTGCACTAAGAATAAGTACAAGCTATAATTACTACCTGCTTGTATAGCAAGTTTACGAAGGTAGTTTATCCCGACCATCTCAGACTTTTAGTTCATGCAACTGAAAAAATCGCATTATTGATTAGATGGCTCAGTGTATTGCTGTGATTAACCACGTCAAAGGCCTTTGCAAAGTCAAGATATATCATTACGACATTAGAATGGTCGAGCAGCTGCTTCAAAGCCCTGTCATGGTGCAACGAATAGCTGTGATAGGCAGCTTCTTTCTAGACGGAAACCATGTTGATTATCGTTCAGCAAATCAGTTTCTTCTAGGAACGTTATCAGTTTCCTTCTGACAAGGGGAGTTTCGTAATGATTTACGCCATTATTACACTGGTATGTGACGTCAGTGAGATGGACCTGTAATTTTTAATTTTTGATCACGCCTTTATGGATAGGACATATAATGCGTTCTTTTGGCTTTCTATGAAAAGTATCTGAAGTACACTTTTCTCTGACGTATCTGAAGCAGTTTCGCTGAAACCTGCTTACATGACTTCAAGAGAATGGCCGGAATCATTGGTACAAGTCGTCGAGTATCAGCTCATTTTATCTAAGATCGTTGTTACATCTACCATGCAGACCATCCATCTAATTAATGGTTACAACCTTCCTCTCCACAGCTGTAATATCAAAGAACTCAGCCGGGTTATCTATTTGCATATGTCCAAGTGAAGAGGTGAAGACACTTTTGAATTACACACTGAGCACTTCATTTACCCTGTTGGGCTCCGCGAACAGTGAGCCATTCACTTGGGGCAATGGTCTTACTTTGTACTCAATTGTGGGTGTTTCTTTTGCAAATATTTAGAAAGTTTTGAGGCTTGTTTTCATATTTTCCACAGTTCTGTCTTGTATTCCATTTCCCTTTCATAAACACACACACACACACACACACACACACACACCACACACACACACACACACACACACATACATATATATATATATATATATATATATATATATATATATATATATATATTATATATATATATATATATACACGCACAAACGAGCGTGCACATACACAGTCACAGACGTACACGCACATACACGAACAAACAGTATAAAAATATGCTGTCTGATACTTTCTTCAGTTGTCTCTGTTACATATACTCCGCGTGACGAAGATAAGGACAAGACGCGACTTCGTTGAAACAGTCCTACGCGGAGTAAATGAAACAGGGACAACTGAAGAAGGGAAATATTCTTTATATTTTATGTCTCGTTTCTCTGTTTTTTTCGTTGTTTGAAAAAAAGTTCGTTTTTATATTTTTGTTTATATGTTTTCGTTTCTCATTGTGTTCAAGGTTTTTTGATGTCCTGTACCCATATATGCATGATTATATACATATATATGTAGGTATATATATATATGCATATATTTATATATTATTTATATCTTATTACATACATACATGTATACATACATATATGCATACATAAATACAAACAAAAATACTCTGTTGATATTGAAATTCCAATGAAGAAGCCTTTAATCTAAATTAGAATCCGATTCTTTCTCTATTGGCGAGAAATCTTGAAATAGACTGAATAATGACATACATACATACATGCATTAATGGAATGTACCAGTGAAGACAATAACATTTAAGCACAACACTCCCTATATAGTGATTTGAGATAGAGAAGATAAACTCTGCACAGTTGTGGAAATTAGCTGCCCAGCGGATGTTAACATAATGCTGAAGATTAGGAAAATGAGAACACCTATGCTGAACTATTGAGAACTTTGCAGTTATTCTATCCAGATTACAAGTTTAGGTTTATACCTGTAATTATTGGGGCTCTGAGATATGTAACACACTGCCTAAATACAAACTTTGAGATATTAGGCTTCACAAAACCGGAAAGGGGACAGCTAATTCGAAGACTACAGATCCAATCCATCAGTAGCACTATAAAAATCTGTAAAAGTTTCCAGAAGTTTATCATTTAATATATATATATATGAGTATTCTTTCTTTTCTTTTCTTTTTTTTA
>NC_042997.1:13324734-13389734 GCF_006345805.1 Octopus sinensis | reverse complement strand
GAGTGCAATCGCTCGGCACAATCACTCCGTGGCATTCTAGCCAATGATCCTATGACATTGTCAAATCGCCGGCCTAGAGTGAACTCCATCTTACAGTCGTGGAAAACGAATGAACATCAGAGACCTTACCTCATGTTTCAGGAACCTAACTCATTGGCCCATGACAAATCAGAACTCTGCTTGGGGTAGAGTAATACTTCTGTTGTGTAGTTACTTGTTTTGTATCCTTGAAACTGACCCTATGTCCATAATAATGTCAAAGTTCTTCACAATGTTAAGTATATGACACATATTTCTTCACCTATAATATATTTAGCGGATTTTTTTTAGCTGCATCACAATGAATGTTGAACTATAGGAACTTATTCACTTTTACTAATAAGATTTGATATTTCTATCATCTCCTGAGACAAACGGAAACCTATGACAATTTAATAAACCTAGCAATGCCTTAAAAGACAGTCGCGTATATTCATACAAACACACATCTATATACACAGATGAACAAGGGGAGAGGGGCTAGACATGGAGAAATATGTATATGAAGATATATGTATATGTATATATATATATATATATATATATATATATATGTGTGTGTGTGTGTGTTTGCATATCTATCTATCTATCTATCTATCTATCTATCTATCTATCTATCTATCTATCTATCTATCTATCTATCTAACTATCTATCTATCTGTCTGTCTGTCTGTCTATCTATCTATCTATCTGTCTGTCTGTCTGTCTATCTATCTATCTATCTGTCTGTCTGTCTGTCTATATATCTATCTATGTATATATATATGTACATATAGGGGGATAAACGTGAGTGATTTTCTGGTATTTCATTTCACGTCAAGACGACAAGCAGTAGCAGAAACCCGAAGCAATAAGCCAGAGATGATTGAAATAAATAAATAGATTCAATCTATTATATGTCTTCTTATATTCAGAACACACAATCAGGTTTGCATATAATATTTATTCCGTAAACTAAGTTACAGATAAACACGCACATACACACAAATGAAAAAGCACCCACATATGTGTACATGCATACATACACAGTCACGCGCGCGCGTACACACACACACACAAGCACAGATATGTGTGTACGCGCGTGAATATACTAGGTATATACATACATATATATAGATATACATATATATATGTATATATATGTGTGTGTGTGTGTTTGTACATATACATATATGTGTGTGGGTATATATATAAATTGATATCCCTTTTATCTTTTCATTTTCTGATAGTTACAGCTCGAGAGCTGCGGCCATGTTGGAGCCACGCCGTTAGCTTTGCTACACTCCCATGACTTAAAACCTTTCCTGATATGTGTGAATGGAGGTGGGCGATGTTGCTGACTTCATCTGCGTTTCCTGCTGCGTGGAATGTTTATGCGGGACACTTGAGATGAAACCTGCATCCAACCCATAAATGTCTCTCAGGCTTTTAGGGAAGATATTGAAGGGTTGTGGGTCCTTGAAACCCAAGCTGTTGTAGTATCTCTTCCTGATTCTTGATAGCGATGTTAAGATCTTTTGATTTATGCAAAGTTTGGTACAAGTCCTTCCAAACCTTTTCAAGATGTATATAACTGAATATCTCACTCGTCTTCGTTCTAGGGAATAGAGTCTTAACTTTTTCAACCTCCCCTGGAAGCTGACACGCCACATTAAAACGATCAGCTCAGTATAGCTTCTCTCGATTGCTTCGAGTTCCGTCCTTAATTTTACAGTATGTGATGACTATAGTTCAGAGCAGTAGTCTAAGCATGATTTACTGTTCTTTCGCTCAGAATGTTCTAAGGATCCACCTAGCCAACCGCCAACATTTTATTGCCAACCTAGTTATACGTATGTACCTGGAGTGATGCATTATTACTCACGTAAAAGCTTAGATCGCGCACTAATTTTGATTTAGTGATTGCAATCCCTCTCGGGCCAGTGTATCATTTCATTCAGCTTTCGGTCATGGAAACGCAGGGCTTTAAATTTTCCAGCACTAAACTGTATTTTATAGTACCCAGGAAGATATACAGAGATATAGATCCGGAAAAATCCTGGAAGAACTTGTACCAGAATTTTGCATTGTAAGTTACACCAACAGCAGAACGGGGCGCCACTACATAGTGCCGAAGATCCCAACATCGCTATACAGAAACAGAAACAGATACTGCAACATCTTGGGTTTCAAGGGCTTACAACTCTTCAATATCCTGCCAAAATGCCTGAGAGACCTGAGGTGCGAAATATCTCTGTATTTTCCGAGAGACCTTTGGATCGTATCGTCAGCATAACTAACAAGCGTGGCTAGGTGAAGAACAGAAATAGAAACGGATGTAATACTATATATATGGAAGACTTACGTAATAGGTGCATTTCCCATTATATATTTCCCGACCCTGAAACGTGCGAATTGACTAATTTAAAAGAAGACCATTGTTTGTTTCATGTCTTGATTGCAACTATATATATATATTATATATATATATTATATATATATATATATATATATATATATATATATATATATATATATATATATATATATATATATATATATACAAGCGTACATACATACGCGCACACGTACATACACACATACACAAAAACATAATTATAATATAACTGTTTCTAGTTGTGTCTTTCGCCTATTACAATCATTAAAATTTAGGAGATAAAAGTAACTATTTTACCTATTGTCTTAACGCGAAAAGACTCTTATGAAGAGATATTCTGTCTCGTTTGAAATTTTTGTATCTACATATTAAGTACAGAACAATGCCCTTAATACATAATGCATTAGGCATATGTTTTTGCTCAGCTAAAACTGTTGTTGTACATAGTATACTATCAATGTTTCTATGTTACTCATTTGAAAGAAGCCCTTGTTAAAACATAATCTGACATAGTAAATAAAGGAGACCTAGCGTTAAGAACTATGTTCCTGATGCCAGATATTTTCTGTTCCTCGTAGCAAACAAACATATTGCTCTTTGTGACCTATCAGTGTTTTGCTATATGTAGACACAGGCCATCACAAATTTCTTAATGTTCTGCTATTTTACTACCTTATAACTAATATGAACATCAATCACGATCGAACGGGCAAGCCTAAGCTTCGTCACACATTTTGGCAGAAATACCAGCTAAACCTCCTTCAACAGCAATAAGTACAATAAACAAAACGAGCAAAACGCCCCCCGTCCAATGGATGGTGTTGAGTTGTCAAAAATTTAAACCAAATTTTCTCAAAACAACTAGTCCTACCGTCCCATAGGCCTTCCCTTTGAGAAACACTGATTTAACCTAAATTTGAGACACCAGCAAAAGAAGAAATATACATAGACTCTTTTTCTATTTCAAAGAAAAACGATTTTATTCACTTTATCGATCGCATTCTCACCTGGACTCGATTTTTGTAATTTTTTCAAGGCTTATTTATACACGCTCTGATATCGTCAGTATCTACATATTAAACTTGAGCGCAATCGGATGGAGGATGTCCGAGATCCTAGAAGACACACACACAGACGCACAGAACGATTTTATATAATAGATTGGACAACTCAAGAAAGATACCGTCGAAATATGACAACATGAATGGGAATGTTAAAGAATTTTAGATAAAGGAGAGGTGTGAAATGAAACAATAGAGTGTAATGACTTAGACTTACATCAATATTTCGAAATTCAGATTTAAAATACTAGTTACTGTATGGAATGAAATAGAGATTATAAATGCTAGCAGAAAACATACCTATTACTTAATAAATGTCAGTGAGGACATAACAGCTGGCTGATGCCAAGTTCCTTGAACTAAATCATGCCTTATGATATACATATGTATGAAAACGACCTTTCACAAATGACAGAAAAAGGAAGCATAGGACATTTTACTGTTGAAGATATTTATTATATCTATTCATCTAAAAGCGCCGTCGACATGAAATTCCGTTACCTTTCATCGTTCATTCAATACATAGAAAAAAGAGTTTTAGAGTTGAAAATGTCTCTGAAAATCTTTCATAGCAATAAAACATCCTCAAAAGTCTAATGTCAATTGGTTTTATAGCAAAATTGCATGAGAAAAAAAAATGAAGTGGTCAATATATTCCATAGCAATAAGAAATGTTCGATAAATTTCATAGTAAGAAATTTATTTTATATTAGCAATTAGATGCTCACTTTAAACTATAAGGAAAATTATTTCTCACAATCTCTGCTGTGTGAAGAATTGTCGGTCATTTACTTTAATCGTTCGAACAGAGAACTTAACTATTTTCAAGACGATATTGTTTTATATATATACGTACACAGAGGTTTTTAAAGACAACAGTTCAAATACACATTGGCTACTTACTCAAAGATGTCATGTATTTTTCCGCCTGTGGCCTAGCTTTCTTGTAGGCTTACTGTATCGGCAGTTCATACATTCTAGTCACTTATTCGGCAGGAGTCTAACGTTCTGATAGTTCACCTGGGATAGTTATTTGTTTTTCTGACGCTAAGAACCGCTGAATGTTTTGTAGAATCACTTGATTTTTATTTCCTGTTTTCTTCGAGCCCGGTTGTTTTCATGCATATAATTCAGTGGATATATAATTAACCCATTACAAGAACAGCAATTCATTCAAACAAAAACCAAGGAAATATCTTCTCAGAGAGGTTGGACACAACTGAAGACAACTCGATGGCACAAATTGGCGGTATGATTCTGAAAATCGCTTAACACAACAAATTCAAGCCCTCTCAAAAGGGCTAAATATTATCCCTAACACCGCAGAATTCCAATTGAAATGAAATATGGAAAGATGTCTCGGAATTTTGCAGTAAAACTGCGTATAAGAAAAGAATTGTTTGACAAAGGAATTAATTTCGAATCAGATCTTCGTAATAAAAGATGGGGACAGAATATTCGGCAAATTCTGTGATTTTGCATCCATTTTTTCCACATCCAAAACTATAGATCAAATACCAGCTGAAAAGCACACGAAATTCTGAACAATCTTGAGAATGATCACAATGTAAGAAGATAATAAACCTAGCGCTGTTGTCCTACAGGAATCAGAACTTAGTATCTCATACTTTTCGAGCGTCATCATATCAACAAGCCGTGTGTGTTACACTTCAAAATGTGGAAGCTGTACATCATTGAGTATGTCTCCAGCAATTTGTCCAAAGGAAGCACGTTGAGCATGAGATGTTTACTGGCTCTAAAGAAAGGAAGTCAGCTTCGAATCACAAACCGTGCTGTGTGGAAGGCATACATCCGTTAGGAAATATCTCAATAACGATGAGACCGATCTTTTAAAGCTTTGAGATGCAATATTGGTTTCTCGATATGTATAGTGAATGTTTCTTTTCCTCGTAGAAAGCAGGATTAGTATAATCCAGTTTTCTAGACTCCCATTCATGTATGTCTAGATTATATGTGGATCACACTTGAGTGTGGAAGCTTAGGATAAAGGGTAGTGTCACATGAATAGGCGCTGAATTTGATCACGGTAACAAAAATGTAAAGGACAGAGCGTAGTGGATGAATCATACTCCTGGGTCAATTCAGAGTGGAAAAGACTGACAGAGAGGAGAGAGAAGGGAAGGGAGAGATTGATAGAGGGTGAGGGAGAGGGAGAGAGATCGGCAAGTACACTACATAACAGATTATGTTCTATAATCGGAAGCTAGATATCCAAGCAATGGTAGACAGTTGTTCAGTGTAGAGCAGTGTTGACGTGTAAGAGCGGAACAGTGTTGAAGTGTAAGAGTGGGGCAGTGTTGACGTGTCTCAGAATCTGTACATTCAAATTTTTCTTCAATTTTCTTTAATGCTTACAGGATATATGTTTTCTGCAATCTTTATATCAATAGATTAACTATTTTCTGTCATAAAATAACAATTAGATGATTAAGTGAATCTCTCATTTTAGAACAGAAACTCATAATGAGATTGATATTACACTCTTTGCATATAATTAATTCCTATTCGTTCGAACATGTTTGGCGAGTATTGTAGATAACTGATAAATCTTGTTGGGCGAAGAGACATCCGGGTTTCACATTCTTTACGTTTTCTCAAGTGCTTGAAACCAATTGTTAGCAACGAACTAATCTTGCAACCAGGGTCACTCTTATCTGAAGGCATGTGTTATTCTTATGTATTTTTAACACTGGACAAGGAAGCTCTTGTGTATGCTGTGTTGACCGTGTGACCTTTAGTGTATGAAACTAATTAGTTGAAATAAGTCTGTTGGCGTATTTATGAAACCCTGAAGTATAGTCATTTACATCTGTAAAGTCAGCAAATTAGCGATTAGAGAGAATAATAAGTTGAAAGGAAGAGAGATATTGTAAATGTTTGAGGGAAGCTGATGGATGAGATAATGAAAGAAGACAAATGAAAAAAGAAATATAAAAGAAAGATACAGCAAACGAGAGAAGGTAAACGTAACAGATATAGAATAGCAGCAAGCATCGCACACTTTACAGACATATGTGTGTATACATTCTACATGTGCGTGTGTGTATGTGTATTTGTGTGTATATGCTTGCATATGTATATATATATATATATATGAGTATGTGTGTATATGTATATTATACATATACACGCACATACGCACACTTGCTATATGTAATTATAGACACGTTTGCTTGCATGGGTATACATCTGTAATTCTGTGTACGAGGGGATGCTGAGATGTTCCTGACTTTAAGGGTGTCGCGAAAAACCTGGTTGGAGGCCCAAATTTCCGAGTTCTTTTACAGGGCTTAGAAAAACTGATGGACCGGTGCAATAAGTGTGTGACTCTGAAAGGGGATTATGTAGAATAAAATCATAGTTAAATGATCCTCCTGTATTTTTTTTTTACCCAAAACCAGGAACTTTTCAACACACACTCGTATGTATGTGTGTCTTTACAGAGTAAAAGCACAAGATAAGGACAAGGTAAAAAAATATCCCTCCCTGTCAAAACGTGTTTCCAGTTGACACTCAGGAAATAGTGGGCTGGGGAGAAGGAAATTTCCTTCACGTTTCGTGTATTCACTCTTCTTCCAGAAGAAAGGATGAAGAATGAGAGAAAAGAGCGGAAAAGGAAAAGTGGCAAAGAAATGAAGTGAGGTAAAGTCTTGAGTCGATTGGAGGATTAGGGCGGGATAGAAGGTGAGACGGAAGGTATAGAAGGATAGAAAACTTAGAGACGTCACTGCAGGTTGGTGTTATACAAATCAAGATGAGTACACAGTAAAATCCGAGAAGGTACTAATCAACGTTCAGTTCCGAAGTGGCTTATGTAGTTCTTAAGAGTATGAGTCCATGAGAGGGTAACAATTCAGATAAGAAGGAATAAACTGGAGTGATCATATGAGCAACTATCATATACGGTGCAAAATCTACAATACGGGGGCAAGGTAAAGAAACAAACAAACCAATCAAAGCCTATTAGGCTGATACGTTGGAAATATGGTAAAAGAACGAAATGGAATGGTGTAGATGGGAAGAAAAATTTGTGATCAGGCATGTCGGTGAAGTAAATTGTCTGCTTTACACACACACACATACACACACACACACACACACACACACACACACACACACCACACACACACACACATACACACATGTGGATAACATATGTATGACAAAGTTCAGATACTCCCACTTTTGAGTGATTTTTTTACGTACTATGTTAAACATATAAATTTTATACATGTAACATTTTTCTAATAAATAGAAAGTGATGAAAAGCGTTTCTATTTAAAATGTAGCCTTCCAAACCCTACGCAGAGACACCCAGTCAAGTTTGAAATCATTAATCTCCAAACCTCTTGTGAAGTTACTGAAAGGCGGCGAGCTGGCAGAAACGTCAGCACGCCGGGCGAAATGCGTAACCGTATTTCGTCTGCCGTTACGTTCTGAGTTCAAATTCCACCGAGGTCGACTTTGCCTTTCATCCTTTCGGGATCGATAAATTACGGACCAGTTACGCCCTGGGGTCGATGTAATCGACTTAATTCGTTTGTCGGTCCTTGTTTCTCCCCTCTGTGTTTAGTCACTTGTGGGTAGTAAAGAAATAGAAATAGGTATTTGGTCTGCCGCTACGTACTAAGTTCAAATTCCGCCGAGGTCGACTTTGCCTTTCATCCATTCGGGTTCGATAAATTAAGGAACAGGTACGCACTGGGTTCGATATAATCGACTTAATCTGTTTGTCTGTTCTTGTTTGTCCCTTCTGTGTTTAGCCCCTTCTGGGTAGTAAAGAAATAGGTATTTCGTCTGCCACTACGTTCTGTGTTCAAATTCCTCCGAGGTCGACTTTGCTTTTCATCCTTTCGGGGTCGACTAAATAAGTACCATTTACGCACTGGGGTCGATATAATCGACTTAATCCGTTTTTCTGTCCTTGTTTGTCCCTTCTGTGTTTAGCCCCTTCTGGGCAATAAAGAAATAAATGGGTCGATCTGCATAATGGGTCGATCTAATCGTCTGTCCCCCCTCTCCCCAAATTTCTTACCTAGTGTCTCGAGTATAAAATTATATCTAGCCCTAAAAACAATTTCTTGGGTCTCTTTGTTTAGAACAAAAGAAATAAAGCATGTGTATTCAAATTTCGTTCATGTTAAACCGTGACATTTTCTGTTCTCACAGTGAGTTTTACACAATCTAATTACATAATATTTTGCATAAATTAAATGACCACAGCAAAAAGCTTTCTGTTAACACAGATCAAACTTAAATGTTGAAGAAATAAATGAAAACAAGTGAATGAACAATAAAGGAGAGGAAAATAATTGCACTGGAGAAAATTAATCAAGTACGCAGCGAAATTGCTTTATCAGAAGAGAAATTAACTTTTTGCGATGCATCTCTGTCTGTATAACAGCCGGTCACGTTGGTATTGATGGAATAGTTGTATATGTCAGCCAATTTTCTCCCTTCCTGAATAATAGCATCAGTGCTGTTATTCCGCAGCTATATAACTTAAAGCAAGTGGACCAGGTCAACTTGAGCGGACGCAGTACTGAAATCAATTTTCAGTGTATAGCTTCCTAAATTCAGCTTATGTCTTCTGGACACTAGAAAAGAGAGAAAAAAATCTTTAATAAAAATATGCAACCATTCAGACTAAGCCGAAATGGCTAGCTGAACGGATTTTAGTTACATTACAAAGTGTGATAATGGAAGAAACGCATTCGCGCGAGTTCATGAACACTGATATAGTGCACCTGATTAAGTTTCTTTAAATCTATTTGGTCTGTATATCAAGTTCAATATTACGCATGCGTACAAAGAAAATATCTTTTAGAAAATATTGATTCACGATTACGTCTATTTTTAAGTGTATATAAATTAACCGTAATTTCAGGATGTTTGCTAGAATATATAAGTTTATAAGTATGTGTGTGTGTGTGTGCATGTGTGTGTATGTTTGCGTTTTTTGTTTTTTAGTGTGTGTATTCTTGTGCGCATAACTGTACAGCTATCTTTACATATTACTTAATGTGGATATTCTGTATGAAATCCAAAGTAATGAGGTTTTCATCTGAAGACATCATATCATAAAAGTGTATATTTTTCTTTACTACCCACAAGGGGCTAAACACAGAGGGGACAAACAAGGACAGACAAACGGATTAAGTCGATTATATCGACCCCAGTGCGTAACTGGTACTTACTTTATCTACCCCGAAAGGATGAAAGGCAAAGTCGACCTCGGTGGAATTTGAACTCAGAACGTAACGGCAGACGAAATACGGCTACGCATTTCGCCCGGCATGCTAACGTTTCTGCCAGCTCGCCGCCTTGATATCATAAAAGTGTTAATGCTTCGAAAAGTATTAATCAGTGGACAGTTTCCGTTTGATTCTGATAATTGGTGATTTTTAGCATATGTCTTCATACCTTACTTTCTCGAGACGAATACCGCAGTATTGTGTCTTTCTGACAGTATATTCATGGTAAGATATACAAAATATTATTCGATTATTTGGAGGCATTTATATTATCAATAATATAATTCTCTCCCTGATAGTAAACTACAGTTTTTTTCTGTAGAATTTTACTCGATAGCACACGTGGGTAGGTGAGGGAGAATACAAGATCTCATTCGTGTGTTTTGAATTCGGGGGTACTGGTCATTGGATTTAATTTGTCTGATGTCGCTTGGTCAGATAAGGTATGTTCAATTTTTTACGGTGCCCTCAAATTTAAAATCTTGAAATACTGTGCTGAAGAGCGAGAATGATAGAATCGAAATGTGTTTTTTGCCTTTTTCATATCTAACTCCGAAAAGCGTCCACAGTTAATCTAAGCTGAGTGAATACGCTATTTTTTTCTCATAGCCTACGTAGGTTGTTGAGTATTGTTGTCAGGGAGATTTTCTTATGGTAGAGAAATAGCTAGTTTTGGCTACTATTTCTAAATTTCGGTATGTGGTGAAGCAATGTTTTTGCCGAACACTAATTATAATTATACTCATAACTATAAGAATTTATATATATATATATATATAACTCACCTATAACCGACACACATAAACACACACACACAGTGGTGTTTATATTTGGTCATGTCAAGCATAGAGTCTTGTAAACGGTCTTATTTAACCGAGGGGTTAAATGACCAAAAATAAACACCATTGGAACTCATACACAAGGTACAGGAAACTTCCATATACACCATTATGCTTAAAAAATGGAACTGCAAATACAATATCCTTACGAATATCAATTCTATTTTCATTCCTTTACTTCCCTCTGTATTTCATATCTTTTCTACAATAATTATTACTTAAACATTTTCTCGCACTGTCTCTGATGATGGGATATACAAAATATCCCGGAAACAGCTGTAAGACCTCCATTTTATAAATGTTCTGAAAACTAATCACAGCTTCAAACAGCATCAGTATATCGAAAACTCATGCTTATTATTTATTAAAACAAAAAGTATCATGTGCTAATAGGCAGGATAGCTAATTTTGGAGAAAGTATTGGTCATTTTATATATGAGAAGTAGTAGTCGAAGTAGCAAGAGTAGCAACTGCAGCAGCAGTCGTCATCATTATCATAGTAGTAGTAGTAGTTGTAGTAGTAGTAGTAGCAGCAGCAGTAGATACGGCGGCAGGCACATTAGTAGTTGTACAGTAGAGTTTTTTACCCTGTTGCAGTTCTAAATGTACTCTAAATGTGTTCCAGACGTGACTATCTTGCATTCTTTTATACCAAGGACTGCATTGATCTGTGTTAATCTGTATGAGTTTTCCTGCTAGCAGGTTTAACAAATTCGTAGAGCCTTCATTTTTGAAGTAATTCGGATAAATATCAATAAAGAATATGTAAATATTTCCTCACAATTTAACAGAAAGCACGAGGTCATTCTGACACTACAGTAAAAACGTATTTTTGCTTATACCCTCTAATAATTCAAAATGTTCATTCATTTCAAATAATATTCACATAAGCAAAGGTGTTTGTAAATATAGATAACAAAGCAAATTTCAAATTCAGTGGAACAGTTGAAGAAATAGTAAACCTTTTGGGACTAAATTGAAATATCATACAGCAATTTCTCACATGCATTTCCTACATTCATTCACTTACACACAATTTCACACGACGTGTGAACACGTTGAACAGAATCATGTGCGTTCTCACAAACACACATAAGTAAGCAAACAGGAGCAGACACATTCACGTATATGTGCATGCATACATACATAAAGACACACACATAACGAATAAAATATATATGCAGGCAGAGTGAAGAAGAGAGTCTAACAAATAAATGTGTTTAATCGTAGCCGCTGTAATGAAGTTATCAGATTACCGCCAGTCCTTAAGTAGTGAGCTACTGTTTTTCCGCAGGATCGCAGGTGTTTTACACATAACCCTCAGAAGATCGGTGGATATTAGAGGTAGCATATGCTGCCAAGTCATATTCTGTTTCTGATATATAATATAAATATGATATAGCGACAAAACAATAATTAGATGAAGGTGCTTAGTAAGAGATAGTAAGAATATGATATATATATATATATATATATATATATATATATATATATATATATATTCTTTCATTAAAAAATGCGCAAGAAACAGTTGTAGTGAGTTGACAATTACCCATCGTCTGTTATTAATTCATTTGATTTTATATATATATATATATATATATATATATATATATACACATACATACATACACACATACATACACACATACATACACATACACATACACACACATACAAACACACATACATACATACATACATACATACATACATACATACATACATACATACATACATACATACATACATACATACATGCATATGGGGTTGGCTGTATTGCAGGCGTCCGTCAGTGTGTGTATGTGTGTGCCTGTGAATTCACATACACGCACACTAATTTTTCCATCAATCTTTCAATTATAAAGTGTGTGTTTGCATACATACATATACACACATATAAACATATAAACACACATATAAACCTCTACATTTGTACACACACGCACGTATATACATACATTCACTCGCACGCACGTACATACAGACGCTCACACACACATACATTTACATATATATACAATACACGTACACACACATACACACGTACAAATACACACACATTCACATACACACCGACACATATACATACACACAATATATACCTACTAGCGCACGCACACATACATATACGTACACACATATAAGCAGAGAGACACACATACGCACACAAAAACATGCGCACACATTAGCACACACCCAAAACTCACAACCCCACGGATACACGCATATACATCCATATACGCTTACACACACACACATACAAACGCACACATACACGCACACACAACTACACGCACACACAACTACACGCACACACAACTACACGCACACACAACTACACGCACATACATACACACACACACACAAATGAACCCACACATACATCTCATACACACGGCACACAATTATACATACACGCACACCTTTATACATACATATATATACACACACATGCACGTACAAGCACACACGCACACATACACTAAGTTAAGCATAGTTACTCGCCACACACCCAAACTTTACGCATACACACACGAACACACACATACACACACACACTACAAACAAAACACACACACGATACATATACATACACGCACACACACATACCTCTTTGTCTTTGACCTGTGACTGGACACAAAAAACACCACTCCTTATTCTTACCTACTGGCCAGCTACTAGCCAGCTACTAGCCAGTTGTTCGCCATACACACATACACACACACACACGCACACACACGCACACACGGACGTCATAGCACACATACACACACGCGCGCACACGCAGACCTCCGCGCACGCACACACCCACACGCATTTCCCCTTTCACTTCCTTGTCTTTACCATATTGTCTTTGAAAACTCTCCTGTCTTTAAAAAACATTATTTTTCCACCTTTCTACTTCCGGTCTTTAAATATGTGATCTCGTGAGTACCGCCGGCGATTTTTTTCCTTTGTCTTCCCTTCTCAGGATATTTCCTTCTCCTATGTTTCCGACGAAGAGCTCCGCTCGAAACGTTAAACCCTCCTTCTTCCCTTCTTTCCTGAGCGTCCAATAATACTTTATTTGTTCCACGTCCTCGCGTTGTTTTTTGTTTTTTGTTTGTTTTATTTTGTGTTTTCTTGTTTGGATTAAGTATATATATATATATAATATTATAATTTAGGGTATCTAAGAGATACCACCACGCTGGAAATCGCAGCCAAAACTTGACTCTAAAACAAGATTTGATGTGGTTTTAGAGTCAGGTTTTGGCTACTATTTCCAGCGTGGAAATATAATAATTTAATAATTATTATTACCTTTGAAGGTTTTTATTCCCATGCTGGCCACTTGGTAAGATCTCCATTTAAATAACGATCTTATTCTTTTATATATATATATGCAAATGATATTTTTACAATTCTCAATTTTAATAGGTGTTATGTTTAACGTTTAGCACACAACACCTATAAACACATTGTAAAAATGGAATAAGCAAATGTGCTTCAAGAGGAAACAGCTGGAGTTTAAATGAACAAGGTATAAACACACACACACACACACACACACACACACACCCACACACGCGCACGCGCACGCACAGCCACATGCATACACACATATTAATATTTAGCAGAAGCAACAGATTCGAGACCCAAAAGTTTCTTGCGTTAGCACTTACGAAACTTTGCTAAGTGCTAACGCACGAAACTCTCGGTAGCGAGTCACTCTGTAGCTTCTGATGAACATAAATAAAATTATATATATATTCTCATATTTTGAGTTCTATATATCCGGTCTGCATCACTATAGCAGTGTGTATGTGTGTATGAGTGTGTGTGTGTGTGTGCATGTGTATAACCACAAATTCACACCAGCCCTAACTTCAGACAGCGATTTGTGTGAATATGGAGCCAACAGCACAATCCTGTAAAAGGATCAGGTTTCAGTTCCTAAATAGCCACCCCAACCTCCTGCAGAACACTAACTAACAAAAAATTTACTCCACTTTGAGGCCGACCAAATGACCTTGAAGAAGCTGCAATGATAACAGTGCTAGGTTGCACCAGTAGCCGCCAGTACGATGCGAAGTTGAAATACGTGTAGGTCATTACAATATGCTGTATAAAATTGTAAAATAATTTTATATTTCTATTTTATATTTTCTTTTTGTAGTTTATATTTTCTTTTTGTAAAATATATATATATATATAGCGAGATGTACTCGCATAGCAAGTAATTTGATCTGAGATCGTGTGCTGAAACGAAAACAATTGCAGCGTGGAAGGTGTTTATAAGAAACACACAAAAGCCGTTCGATTAACTTCAATATTTCAGTTTAATTTGTCAAAATATTTTCGTCGCTAATTTTTGTCAGTGAACAGGCCGCGGATTTTAGCGACGAGAATATTTTGACAAATTAAACTTAAATGTTGAAGTGAATCGAACGGCTTTTGTGTGTTTCTTAAATGGCTTATAAACACCTTCCACGCTGCAATTGTTATATATATAATAATATTAGGGAATAAATCCAAACTTACAGAGAAAAATTAGATTTAGGATTAAATCCAATTTTATAGTATAAATATATATTATATTATATTAAATTAGAGATAAAACCACTATTAGGCAAATCAAACAGTGAAAAACATAACCCAATACATAAAATTAATTTAAAAATATAAAAGTTAAAAATAAAAAATTATTTAAATAATTTAAACTTATAGATTTTATATATATATACATATATATATATATGTATGTATGTATATTTTTATATTTATATATTATTTAATTAATTAATTAATTAATTAATTTATTAATTAATTTATTAATTTTTTTATTAATATCAAAAGTATTAAAAAGTATATATATATATATATATTATATATATATATATATAAAACTTAGGATAAAATTTTTTTCGGGAAAAAAAAATCTTATCAATGGCCAGCATATTAAAAAGTACCTTTAAAGGTTAAATTTATAAATAATTTACAAGATAAGGGAAAAAGAAAAATTCTAATGCCTAATATGCCGAAAAAAGACAAAACTTTTCAATAACCATTATAATTTATGCGTATTGAAACAAACCGATAGAAATCTCTAAAAAATTCGTTATTACCGTATTGGTCCAATTTCGGGGTTAATTAATAAGAAATTTTCCCCTCTTCAGCGGCAAATACACGAGATATAAGTGAAATACTTATTCATGCCCATGGAAAAAGCAAGCACTAAGTCCTGAGCAGACCTAAGTACCCCAAATATATCCAAAATAGAAAAATATTCGGCACGTCTCGAGACACGTGAATTTTTCTTTTGCCCTTATCTTGTAAATTATTTATAAATTTAACCTTTAAAGGTATTTTTTTATATGCTAGCCATTGATAACATTTTTTTCCCGAAAAATATTTTATTCTGCATTAGTTATAAATTGAATAGTGTTCACTTCCGGATTCTCTCATTCTGTGAAAGTTTCTAGTTCGAATCACACGTATCTCGAGACGTGCCGAATATTTTTCTATTTTGGGTATAATTGGGGTACTTAGGTCTGCTCAGGACTTAGTGCTTGCTTTTTCCATGGGCATGAATAAGTATTTCACTTATATCTCGCGTATTTGCCACTGAAGAGGGGAAAATTTCTTATTAATTAACCCCGAAATTGGACCAATACGGTAATAACGAATTTTTAGAGATTTCTATCGGTTTGTTTCGAGACGCATAAATTATAATGGTTATTGAAAAGTTTTGTCTTTTTTCAGCATATTTGGCATTAGAATTTATCTTGTAAATTATATATCTATATGTATATCATATTCTTGATAAGCTATCTCTTACTATGCTTCTTCATCAAATTATTGTTATAATAATCATATATATTTCAGACAATTTTACCTTCCAACGAAGCGTACACGAAATTACCCATCGGAAGAATTCGTTGAGTGACTGTCAAAAAATTGTAGTCACAGATCGGTGGTGAGCTGGCAGAGTCGTTAGCACGCCGTGTATTTCGTCTGCTGTTACGTTCTGAGTTCAAATTCCGCCGAGGTCGTCTTTGCTTTTCATCCTTTCGGGGTCGATTAAATTAAGTACCAGTTACACACTGGGGTCGAGATAATCGACTTAATCCGTTTGTCTGTCCTTGATTGTCCTCTCTGTGTTCAGCCCCTTGTGGGTAGTAAAGAAATAGGTATTTCCTCTGTCGTTACGTTCTGAGTTCAAATTCCGCGAAGGTCAACTTTGCCTTTCATCATTTCGGGGTCGATAAATTAAGTACAAGGTAATCGATTTAATCCATTTGTCTTTCCTTGTTTGTTCCCTCTATGTTTAGCCCCTTGTGTGCAATAAAGAAACAACTGGAATTTAACCGAGAGTCAGTACGGTATCTGTATGATAGTGTATCCCCCCCAAACTCTCTCTCTCTCTCTCTCTCATATACACACGCACAGACATACACAATGCACAAAGACACAGACACACACACATGTATATATTAAGCATCGTATATGTATTAAACACTGAGTTCGTGGATAGTTAATGGTTTAGATATAGTAAGAATACATCAGACTATGAATTCATATTCATACAGATAATAATTGCAGCGTTAGGTTCTGTTAGTAAAGGTTTAAAGGTCAATCAGGATAAAATGGGATTTTCAGAAAGTGAAATCGACCGGCTAATTCGTACACTACAAGTGCAATCTGTGAGTGGAACAGTAAAAATATGCAAGACTTTTCTCAAGTTTCAAATGTAAATTTAACTGTGTTCGCTACACCCCTTGTATCTTTGTTGGAAAACAACTCCCTCCTCAGTGGAAGATTTATAATAATTAAAATATAGATGACATACATACAAACAGAAATATCCTGTTGTTGATGTCGAAATTCCAATGAAGGAACCTTGGATCATGGGAAGAAAGCGGCTCTTTCGCTATTGACAAGAAATCTTGAAATAAAACTGGACAATTACATGCATACATTAAAGTATACTTACATACGTACATACATACATATATATATATGCATGCTTGAATGCATGCATGCATACATACATACATACATACATACATACATACATACATACATACATACATACATACATACCGGTCAACATATATATATATAAATGTCATTAATCATAGAATCAATTCACCCCATGCACTGTGAAAAGAAAATCAGTACAATGAAATTGTGCGGAATCCTGTTGAATAAATTGTACCTCTAATACTGTTTTAGAATTGGCTAATGCTGCACGGAATACGCGGCCGCTTATATTCTTCTTTATTGAGTAGGTCTTTTATACGGAGTATAGGTGATTGGTCAACTGGATATTCGTTGTCGAAACTGACGAAGGTTCATTTATTTTTATGTATGCACACAAACGCACAAATACACACACTAACACACACGCACACATGCACACACTATCTCATGCACACACTATCTCATACACACACTATCTCATACACACGCACATACACTAACACATACACACACATACACAAGCACTTACATACAATACATATACACCTGCCTTACTAGCTGTCACTGGAAGAAAGATATATTATACACGTAGCATTTTAGCAAGATTTCTGTATGGATATTGATATATATTTACCTATGCAATCTTATGCATGTAATTATTCTCTGTCACTTGCACACACATATAAAAATTCACTTCGTTACTTCTGTCTCTTTATTTTCTTCCCGCTTCTATCAATATCTATCACACTTAACTCTACAACACATAAACACACGCTAGAACTGGTGCTTTCACGTACATACATAGCATATATACATACATACATACATACATATATATATATATATATATATATATATATATATATATATATATATATATATATATGTATGTATGTATGTATATATTTATTCATCTATATACATATGTATATATGTATACTATATGCGCGTGTGTGTATATACATTTATATATACATATATATATATATATGTATATGTATATATATATATATATATATATGCATATATATATATACTTACAGATACGCGCACGCACCTCCACTCACACGCAGGCACACACACAATCATACGTCAAATATAAATGTGTGCCTGTTTGAATATGTGTATATATAATTGTATAATCACGTATACACACGCAGAAATACTTGAATGTGTGTATCTGTGTGTGAGTAAGTTTATATATCGTGTGTATAGTGGACACGTGTGTATAGTGAAGTTTATATGTATATAAAGAGGAGGAAGATATAGAGTACAGAGGCTGTATCTACCATACTTATTAAGGTAGCTATACGAAAAGTGTAATATTCCAGAGCTACATCAATGCTTCTAAAACTTTAGGTTATAATCATCAGCGAAATTGTAGCCCGGAAGCTGGTAGGTATTTCTTTCAATGTCCATCTACATTTGCTCAATCTTCTCTCGATTCCTTTTCCCCTTCTAACACCATCATCAAGAAAATGGCATTTCTTACCTTCTTTTTCCTTCCATCTCTCTATCTCTTCCCTCTCTCTCTCTAGCTCTCTCCCTCCTCGCTTACCTCTTTTACGTCTATTCCTTCTTTTTTCATTCTTTCCTTGCTTCTTTTTCCAACATTTTCTATCATCAAATTCCATTGTGCCTCACTTCTCAACTGACCATCCTCAAGGTAAGTAATAGTATAGAGTGGTTTTGCACTGTTTTACTGATTATATCTGCCTCGTAGATGGATTACCGATTCGGAAAGAGCATTTTCCCCCTCTTTCCTATCTATAGACGTTGTCCTATCTACTTATAGCCTTTTACTGCCTTTCACCCAAACATATTGGCAAGCAAACAACTCTAGTGAAATGATATCAAGTGAATGGTGAAAAAGTGAAAGTTTTCTATTTACCAAGTGGAAATTTTCTCCTAGCAATACGGAAATAAATTGTATTACAAACTTGAAACTCTGAGAACCACCAAGAGAAAAACAATTGTGAATACAGATACAAGATGTATTGACATTTATTGATGTAGACATCGTAAAATGAAATTTTATGTACACATCATCGGATACTAAATTTAAAAATAAAATAAGAAATCATTGATAACAATAATAATGGCGCATAAGATTAGTGAAAGTATGTATAATCCATAATCGCTGACATCTTCATGAATGAATACTTCTTATATATTGGATTAGCTCTCGCTATTATAAGCTGATTAACAAAGAATTCTTTTATGCAGTATTTGCATATATTAGAATCAATCTATCGTTTAGCGAAAAGGAAATATGAATAAGCTTTCAAAATATCAATAAGCTTGCAAGATTTGTTATACTCAGCTTTCTGTTACTCATATAGTATGAAATTACATGACTGTCAAATACTTTATACTTTTTCGTTTCTTGTTGATTAACTCGAGGTCAGTCTTGATCGAGCAGACATAATTAATGCGTGACTGGTGTGACCATCCTGTCCTTTTTTTTGTGTATTAGACATTACATAGTCGAATGTACACATTAATTTGTCAGGATCTAATTTGGAGGAGACTTGCCAGCTGTTTCTTTTAGGTCGTTCAACCGCGAAGATGCTTATACGACTTAATAGCAAAATAAATCCTTAATTCCGCTCATCTAGGTTATAATTTCATCACAATTCCGGAAATATTAATATTAATTTTGTATCTCTTTATTGTTGCTAAAATAAATCCAAATTGTATAAAATAGTCGATTCAGCCAAACGTATGACGTATTGTCCTATAAATATAATTGCTACACGCAATATTCAAAGTGGATATACAGCTTTACCAAGAGATCAAGGTACATTTTGATGCAATAAGTATGATTGTCCTTTACATAATGCCAGTGAAAGCCATGTTTTTTAGAATGCTCAGAATCCATAGATACAGCATATATACCTGTGTTTTTTTGCCGAGTTAAAAGAAATTGAACTAAAGTGTTGTGGTACAATTGTGATCACATCATGACTACATACTTAGAATTAGGATCCAAGAGAGCAAATCCATATTAACAGAAGGTGTATTTCATGTCATTGTTACTTCCTGATCGTCTCTAATCGAGCTCACGTATGATCAGAGGTATCCCAGACATAAGGATACCATAGATTTTGAGTGTTGAGATCAGATCAGAACATTCAATGTGTTCTATATTTTTAATGACAGTAGAATGTGCTTGGGAACGATTTAAATGCTATTTCTATTAACTGCCTGATATCTTCTTCGTTGACTAACCTACAGGAGTGAGGGCGCGTGGCTTAGTGGTTAGGGCATTCGGCTCATGATCGTAAGGTTGTGAGTTCGATTCCCGGCGACGCGTTGTGTCCTTGAGCAAGACACTTTATTTCACGTTGCTCCAGTCCACTCAGCTGGCAAAAATGAGTTGTACTTGTATTTCAAAGGGTCAGCCTTGTCACTCTCTGTGTCACGCTGATTATCCCCGAGAACTACGTTAAGGGTACACGTGTCTGTGGAATGCTCAGCCATTTGCACGTTAATTTCACGAGCAAGCTGTTCCGTTGATCGTATCAGCTGGGACCCTCGTCGTCGTATCCGGCGGAGTCTTTTAGAACCTACAGGAGGTCCAGAAATTACCTCCTTCCATGGATTAGATCCTTTTCCAACTTATTTCAAACAAAGGCTCATATTTCCTTTTCTAATCAGTGCTCACCTTTCATTTTTGAACGCTGTTTATTTGTATATTTCTATTTCTTCCATGTTTATTTCCGCATGTGTTCATTTCGGTGTGTACATCAAACAATTAAATTGGTATTTTCTTGTTTACATAAGTTTTAACTTCATCTCTCTAATAATTTGAAACAGTGAAAGTTTACGTAAATGGGGTAATTGGCCCTATAGTTGTGCGTTATTTTACAGAACCTCACGTTCTTTACACACCTCGCGCATATAACTGTTGCCAACATTAATAATTTGAATCGCGTTGTATATATATATATATATATATATAATATATATATATATATTATATATATATATATGTATGTATGTATGTATGTATGTATACACGAGGCGGTGCTGAAACGTTCCTGGGTTTCTGTAAAAGAAAATACTGGATGACCCCTGAAACGTGATTTTATTCAACTTATTCCCCCTCTCAGCTTCACACACTTATTGCTGCAGTCTTTCAGCTATTTCAAACCATGTAAAAGAACTCGGAATTTCGGGCCTCCAACCATGACTTTCACGATACACTTTATATATATATATATATATATATATATATATATATATATATATATATATAATATTAGGGAATAAATCCAAACTTACAGGGAAAAATCAGATTTAGGATTAAATCCAATTTTATTGTAAAATATATTATATTATATTATATTAAATTAGAGATAAAACCACTATTAGGCAAATCAAACAATGAAAAACATAAGCCAATACATAAAATGAATTAATTTATACTATTTTAAGTATGTATCAAAAGTATTAAAAGTTTAATAAAAGATAAAGAATAAAACACTACGATCGTTTCATGGCTGTACATATATATATATATATATATATATATATATATATATATATATAATGTTTCTTTAAAAGACGTAAGAATTCGGTGTTGAATTAAAACGACTTAACGATTTTGGTTTGTTTTTCCGCTTAGTTAACTTACAACTTATAAAAAAGCAGAATATATAGGTCCTCCGCCTATATATTCTATTTCTAAAAAGTCGAAATCACTAAGTCGTTTTAATTCAGAGGTTAATAATGTAAAAGCATTATTCACGTTAATAATTGCTGCAGAATGAAGAATAATACCCAAGTGACTGGTTGTACTAATACTGGTTAATCTAAACTCCATTATCTATATGTACTGCTATCACGAAACTCCTGTTTCATACATTCTTCTACGTAGATGCGATTCCTTGAGTCTGTGTTAGCAATCTCGATGACCTTAATATGTTGTGAAATATAGATACAATTCTCTTGTGAACTGTATTCACAGTCTAGTTTCTAATATTGTTTGCTATATATGCCAAGAAAGCTAAGCATTAGAAATTATAGTCGATTTTAAGGAATTATACTTTCTTCTCCATATTAAAGGGCTATAAATCTGTTAGCAATAATCGCTTGTATATAGAGATCGATTTATTTGAATAAGACTACAAGATTCGCACGTACAACAGTTTTAAAATCGTGTCTCTCTCTCTCTCTACATAAATGGCTTTAATAACACAATTACATTATTATGCAGTTTTAGTCTACCTTTATTTTTTTGAAATCCATGACTATATTTTAAAGATCATTATATTAAAGGCCGGTAAATGCATGGTAAAAACTTTCAAGAAAGCTTCAGAGAAGAGAAAACATTGATATTTATGATTATCATTTTTAATGAAGTTATAAGTAGTGTTTTTTTGACATTTCATTAAGTGATTTAATTGAATAAACTTGTTTAACTTTACGCTTTCGGGCACATGGTTAATACTAGCGGCAAATTATAAGGTTTTGATAAGCAGTTGTCTTGGCATTTCCCCTTCGGCTGTAGATGTAAAAAAATACTATAGCGATAATGTGTAACATCGCTATCAAGATCTCAAATAATCAAGTGTTTTCGCTTATCTCTCGGAACTCAATTTTTTAAAATATTATTGATTCTGAAAATTTGATAAATTTTAATGATAAATGATTCTTGATAATATATTTCTTTTTCGTTTTCACAGAGAAAATGCATGTAAAGACAATGTGTTATGTTAATACCATTGCCAAAAGGAAACTCAGTTTATGAAAGTGTAACGCATTTTAATATTTCTACTTCTAATTCCATCTCGTGGTGTGAATCATAGAAATTTTATATATTTGTATTTATTATAAGACATTTAAATGCCGCTATAAAATTGAAACATTACGGATAAGTTACATAATATAAAGCAATATACATACATATGCATATATATAATATATATATAGATATATATTATAAATATTATATATATAAGTATATAAATTGTCTGGATGTTTTGTGTTCTTGCCCCATTTTGCATTTACATATATATAGCGGCGAACGTACACTGTGGTCTCTTATTTTCTTATATGTAAGTATATATTTATTTATATCTTGTATGAATGTATTCTTTATTCTTTTATTCTTTCTTACTTTCTATCACCCCATACACGCTTATGTCGTTCATTCCACTCTTCGTTCTTTCGTTTCCCCTCTCTCACATTTCATTGCCTTCTGTTCATGCTCACTTTCCCTCCTCTTTTCACTTCACTGTGTCCCTGTCATTTTCCCTCACTCCTCCTTATTTCTTCTGTCCCTCTGCCTCTAGCCCTCTCTTCTCTCTTCCCACATAACCAGTGTTCGGCCAAGCCTGACCTTTATTTCTTGGTTCGGTCATTGTCCGTGCAACATCTCTATTCCTCCCAGTGCCCGTGAAATTATGTATCCCTGCCGTAAGGCTTTACTTCCACACACGCCAGCTTAATTTAATTCGTCCTTAGTCGAGAGACACCTGTTGTTATGTCCTGTTATTTGTATTTGTGTAACTTTCTCTGTTTTTTCCGTCCTTGTTTTCTTTGTATCGTCCTTCTGGATATTTTGCGTTCTTGTCCAATTTTGTATATATATATGTATATATATTCTTAACTTCTATCTGTAAAAGAAAACGCTTTACAGGAAAGCTTGATTATGCAGTAACATACCAACCAAAATCATGTAAAATAGAAGTGGTGATGCTACCTAAATTTTCTAAATTTTCTATTTAATTTCAAACTTTTTATAAAGAATCATGCATGTTGTTTTATTAGGCTAACAACAATGCAATACATTTTTCGCACTTGTTTTGCCTTTTTGTCCATGAGTGAGAGTTTATGAATGTTTTGCCTTCTGATACTTTTATCAAAACGGTACCCGAGTATAAAGCAACAAAATATTGTCTCACACATTGTAGTTAGAGCTTATATGTCAGTAAAACCTCAAACTTACATTTTTTGTGGTTATTCAGCTCTCCTAAGTGTAATGGAATGCATTTTCGCAGCTAGTCTTTTTCGTCGTAGAATATTTAGTACTCACGTTATACCGGATTCTATTACTGAGGAAGGCGAGGTATAATCACATTTTCTTTCAGTGTAAGCTTCCGAGTAATGATCAAATCTTTATTCAAAACACATGTAAATGCTTCAATAGGTTTCATTCCCCGAAATATGATTTAAATTCAACAACAAATATATAAGTGAGTTTTTAGTTTGCTAAGTATATTAACACAGAAAAGTATGTCAGTCGATTACAGCGATTGATGTTAACACCGTGAAAGGATTTTAGAAACTGTTCAACTCTACGCAAGCAATTAAAATGTATAAAATATCTCTAGGATTGCACATATTGCCTGATTGGGGTCTGGATATAAATGAAGTTAAGGAGGTTCATAGAATTGAAAATGAAACTCTCTCAATCAACAATAGCCTTGTGTAAAAGCTGCAGTATGAGGATCTAAAAATATATATTGTATGTCATGAAATCCTGACCATATGTCGTTAATTGAACAGCAATATCTAATTCAGATAGTTAAGGAAGGGATCTTTCACTATAAAATATTGAAGTTCATAAGAACGTTACGCAGCTGCTAATTCTTAATCGTTTTTTTTTGTATATAAAACTAAATATCTAATTAAATAGTCGACATGCCAGCTCTATTTTAATTGTGTATTTTAAACAATCTTAGTATAAAATTGCTTACCTCTTCTAATAATGGAAATTCTGAAGGAGAAATAATTAGTATATAATTTTATAGATAGAAGCAATGGTGTATATATATATATATATATATATTATATATATATATATAATATATATATATATATAATATATATAATATATATATATATATATATATATGTATATTTATATTTATTCAATTATATATGTACATATACAATTAGTAGCAGCAGGGGAATATTAATACGAAAAGGTAATATTTATCTCCCACTTAAAAGTAGATGTAAAATTATGGAGTATTTTGTTTTCACACAACATCCACATTTAAGTGGGTAGGAATAAGTACATGTATGTGCATATATAAATATAGTATGTGTAAGACACCTGATGTCATATCCTGTTATCTATATTTGTGTAACATTTCTGTTTTTTCCGTCCATATTTCGTATACTTTCGCTGCTTTCTTCTAAGGAATCTAATGCTCCTAGCTTATTTTTGTTTGGGGCTGGCCAGATTGGAGCAATTTCGAATATAACCAGCCGAAATTGGAAAGATAATCTAGAAATCGACTGAAGATAGAAAACTCCGAATGATTCGTCCTTGTTTTCCTTGTTTCACCTCACTGTCTGGATGTTTTGCGTTCTTGTCCCATTTTTGTATTTTTTATATATTATGTATGTATGTATGTATGTATGTATGTATGTATATATATATATATTTATATATATATATATATAATATATATATATATATATATATATATTATATATATATATATTTATATATATATATAAAGAAATTGAGTTAAACGCAGGTGTTATTCAAGTCTTTATGCTTCCGACATATGTTTCGAAGAAAACATTGGAATTATTTCAGAGGGAATTATAGGAATCTACTGAAGCAATTACGTTTCTTATCCTCACCAGATTAAACGGCTATATTCAATAGCCATCATCTCTTCGAGTTAAAACCTACACCTTTCAATATGATGGAAAGTGTCTTCCTCTTCTATTTAAATATCGCTGCACACCCTCTGGAATAATACCCAATGTTTTCTTTGAATAACTCTTGCTTTTAACTCCATTTATTTATCTGATAAACAAAAACATTTCACTAAACTCTGGAATTTCTAACTCTATAAGTAGGCTGTCAAGTCCCTCTGCGTTTCATCTTGAGCAAGTGTCTTCTACTATAGCTTCGGGTCGACCAAAGCCTTGTGAATGGATTTGGTAGATGAAAACTGAATGACGCCTGTCCTCTGTATGTGTGTATCTTTGTGTCCGTGTTTGTTCCTCACCGCCGCTTGACAACCGGTGCTTCTGTGTTTACGTCCCCTTAACTTAGCAATTCGGAAAAGAGAGCGATAAAATAAGTACCAGGCTTAAAAAGAAAAACAAGCAAAAAGTACTGAGTTCGATTCATTCGACTAAAAATTCGTGAATGCAGCACTCCAGCCTGGCCGCAGTTTAACGAATAAAACTAGTAAAAACTAGTAAAAACATAAAAGACAAAAGAACTGAATTACCAACTCATTGATTCAGCGAATGAGTCGCTGATTATTCGAAAAACACATCTAACCGTAACCTAAATCTCAGTCTGAGTGAGCATGACACAAAATATTACAATGCTGGTTCACACATATACATCTGACCAACATATACAAAGTTGACTTTTACCGAATTCTGCTCTATAGAATTGGGTTAACACAAAGCTATCCCCAAAAAAACCTTACGTTGTTTCACACACTTAATGATCTCTTACACACATCTAATGTACTCTTACAGACATGTGCATGCTCATGTGTATATATACCGTCGGCACTTAATGATAGCGAATAAAGTTCATTCAGGAAACACTCATAGGAATTGTAACGTAACAAATGTAATCATAGCCTTAATTTCATTCCTCGGTGAATGCATATATGTATAAGTACACTAACACACACACACACGCCACACGCACACAAGTGTACTTGCATGCACATACGTATTCATATCTCTCTCTTTGTCTCTGTATTTCTGTAAATACATACGTACATACTTGCATGCAGATTACAAGTTCAGGTTTATACCTGTAATTATTGGGGCACTGGGATATATAACATGCTGCCTAAATACCAATCTCGAGAAATTAGGCTTCTCGAAACCAGAAAGGAGAAAGCTAATTCGAAGTCTACAGATTCAATCCATCAATAGAACTGTAAAAATCTGTAAAACTTTCCAAAAGTTTATCATTGAAATGTACATGAGCACGTCTAGATATGTATATATATATATATATATGCATAAGAATACATACTTAAAACAAAATATACAAATTTGTATACATACATATATACAAAAATACCTTGTTATTGATGTTGAAATTCCGATAAAGGCGCCTAGAATCTAGGTTAGAAACCGGCTCTTTCTCTAGTGGCAAGAAATCTTGAAATAAAAGTGAACAATGACATGTATATACACGCATATATGTATGTAGTATATGTATATATATATATGTTTGTATGTATAATATAAAACTGTTGTACAGTAACAGAAGAGGAGAATCGTCAGCATCATACACACACGCACGCACACACACACACGCCAAATTCATAGCTGTCTCTCTTACCACTAAAGCTGTTAGTAGCCTCTTCCGCATCTGGTCATATCTACATATAGGCGTAGGAGTGGCTCTGTGGTAAAAAGCTTGCTTACCAACCACATGGTACCAAGTTTAGACCCACTGCGTGATACCTTGGACAAGTGTCTTCTACTATAGCCTCGGGCCGAATAAAGCCTTGTGGGTGGATTTGGTTGACGAAAACTGAAAGGAGCCCATTGTGTATATATATATAGATGTGTGTGTGTGCGTGTGTATGCTGGTGTGTTTAAGTCCCCGTAACTTAGCGGTTCGGCATAAGAGACGATAGAATAAGTACTAGGCTTACAAAGAATAAGTCCTGGGGTCGATTTGCTCGAATAAAGGCGGTGCTCCAAAAATGGCTACTCTCACATGACTGAAACAAGTTAAAGAGTAAAAGAGTATATCGTGTCAGTCCAACTGATGCACATTTGTTCTTTTATCTCGCGACCTTTTTACTCTCTTCGTCCATTTTATCATTAAAAAAGCGTCTGCTCGAAACAAATACTTTTCTTTCTATTTTTCCAGAACATAAACCTAATATGCAGTCCTTTTTTTTTTACATCAACTAAGTGTTTTTTTTATATTTCAGCACCACACACATGTACAGACATCTACGCGCGCACAAGGCTGTCCCCCCCTCCATATTAATATGTGCAGATATTTGAAGAAATTTCTCAACCTCATTACGTGAGTTCTTGCTAGAAAACCGAAAGTATGCATACTACGCTCATATATATATATATATATATATATATAATATATATATATATATGTGTGTGTATGTGTGTGTCTGTGTATAATGATATATATATATATATATATATATATATATATATATATATATATATATATATATGTATATATATATATGTAAATATTTTAATATATATAAATGTATTATATGTATACATATATTTATATATGTAGTATGTATATGTATATATGTGTATATATATGCGTGTATATATATATATTTATATATGTAGTATGTATATGCATATATATGTATATATGTGTATATATGTGTATATATATATACATATATACATATACACATATATGTATATATGTGTATGTGTATGGATGTGTGTGTGTGTGTGTGCGTGTGCATAATACGTACACTCATACATATGGCTATATGTGCATTCTTCGTATAAGCAGACCTAAAAATAAATGAATACATATGAATTGATAATTAGGTTTATTTTCGTAAAATAATTAACTAGAACTTTTTCTAAACATTTGACGCCATATACTTAGTGTACATTCCAACTAGGTAAATTAACTTTCATTTAATTTTGGATGCATATGAAAATGAGTCATTTAATTTTTCTTCTCATATACTGGTGTTGTCTCTATGTTTCTTTTCAATTTAGAATTTTAGATTTTGCTATTTTCTGAAATGTTTTTTGTGTGTAATTTTACGTAGAATCCGGGAGAGCCTGATTGTTGTGTACACATGATGTATGTATTTGCATGGGTTTATGTATGTGTGTTGTATCTATGTCGGTGTTGGTGTGTGTTTGTACAGTAATTAAATGTAAGCGCTGTCCTATATAAGTGTCAGTATTAAATTTTTAATTTTAACTTGATGGATGGCATTTGAAAAGACAAATACTTCTATCTCATGTTTTGATCTGCAATGTCTAAATAGATCAATTATTTTTGATGACTCCAACAAAAGTGAGGCCATTTTGGCGCCTTTTCCATGAACTTACCTATCCACGGTATATATTTCCAGCAACTTCTGCATTGATTATTTGCATTATCTACTGAAAAATCACAGAAACTAAACGAATGGTGTATATTTAAAAAAAACAGAAAGAACAAACAGTATTGCGATCGACTTCACCGAACTAATTAGTTTTAAACGTCAAATAGAATGGGAAAAAAGCTCATGTGAAAGTAAGAGGAGTGTAAAATGAAATTAAATAAAATTACAAAGAGCTGTCTCTGAATAACCCCATCGAATATATAAATATATTATTTTGTCTTTCAACTTTATTTATCTATTTATGACTTCTTCCCAAGCATGTACATGCGTGTGTGTTTATATTTACTCTGTCTCTATATGCTAGAAATAGAAAGTTGTCGTTGCTGGTGATAGCGACGTTTTTTCAGTTATATTTTCCTTTGTTTACCGCTCATGCTGAGTGAAGTTGAATGCTTAGAGATTCTGTCATTTTAAAGAATTGTCAGTGTAGAATTGGGGAATGATGGGAAGAGACTTGAGGTTAAGTTTTCTTGGAGGAACCAATAGCATTAATACATCAAGAAAAGTAACAAAACATTCGTGCATTATTGACTGCCCACGTTACTTACTGAAGGTAGGTTCAATAATTTCGGTCTTGGTGACGTGGTCGAACACACAAAATCTTCAGATTTTAACTTAAGCCTAGCAATTTTAAGGGAAAAGGAAGTCGATTATAGACATATCTCAAGTATTCCACTGGTACTTTTTATCTGCCTCGGAAAGGATGGAAGTCAACAGTATAATGTGATCTAGCTCAGAGTATAAGCGTCGGAATACTGCATGGTGGTTTACTCGACGCGCTTTAAGTTAGAGCATAATAATATATATTATGACCAGAACGCAAAACCAGCGATAAAAAGCAAAAATTCAATTCATCTTCGGAAGTTCGACTTCCTAAAAGTAAAAAATTTAAAAGGGTCAATCGACTGAATGCTAATCTTTCTAATATAAAACGTGAAACTTTTGGGATCGGTAGTATAACTTAGTGAAACTAAAATCTGATCTCAAAATGAATCTATATATGATTGTTTTTCTAGAAACATTAAAGATAGTAACTATTTCGTAGTTGTAATATAAAAAAAAAACTCATAAGTGAATTGAAATAAAATACTCATATAATTAGAGCACTAATTAATTCGGTTGAATAATATCCAATTGAAATTGCAATCGATTTTTTTTATTCCCGGTTGTAAATATCATATGCTGGTGTGATGCGTAATATTGTTTTACGTTGTTGTTAAAGGCTTCGGCCGTTTTGCCAATGGATAGATCATCATCATCATCATTATTATTATTAATATTATTATTATTATTATTATTATTATTATTATTATTATTATTATTATTATTATTTTATTATTATTATTATATTATTATTATTATATTATTATTATTATTATTATTATTATTATTATTCTATGTTTGACTTTTGCTTTATATTTGTACAAGTTGGCTCCAACTCTCACCCAGAGACCTCAAGAGACAACAGGCTGGAAGTTCATGTTGTTGTTATGCTTAGTGTGCCATATATGTGGTTTTGTATTTAGTGTTGTACTAGTGAATGTCTAAAAAAAACATACGAAAATTATGTTTGTTTTAAAACTTGAGATTACATAGAAAGTATTTTGCGTACGATATGAGCAGTTCCCATGAGCACTATCTTTTGAATTTCTGCCATTTTGGGATTTCCTGGTATCTGAGTTAGGTAGCAATCAGCCCCTTTTGCTATCATTCCCAGGGCACCTATGACAACAGGTATTGTTTTAGTCTTCAGGTTCCACATTTTGCTGATTTCTATTTCAAGATCTTTATATTTGCTCAGTTTTTCGTAGGTCTTGACAGATACGTTTATATCGATTGGGACAGTCATATCAAAGAGGAGGCATGCTCTTTGTCTGAAGTTTTTCAATCTGATGTCTGGCCTACTTGCATTTATCTTTCTGTCAGTTTGAATGGTGAAGTTCCAGAAGAGTGAGATGTGGTCCTTTCCAAGCACTGGAGGTGGTTTGTGTTCCCACCAGTTTTTTTCATGGGGCAAATCCAGGTTTTTGCAAATTACCTAGTGAATATATTGTGCAGTTCTATCATGCCTGTTGAGATACTCTGTAGGCGCTAGAAGACTACGCTTGAAGACAACATGATCAATGGTTTCATTTTGTTGTTGACATCACGACATGTTGGGCTACTGCCGTTTTTTAATATGTTGGCCTGGTAGTTCTTTGTTGGTAGGCATTGATCTTGAGCTGCTATGATAAACCCTTCTGTTTCAGATTTTAAGCCAGAGGCCATTATATTTTTATCAAACATTTTATATCCGTACTGCGCGTCATTGAGCAATTTTGGGAGAGGTATTAAGGCTAAACAAAAGATGAGTGGTGATAGTGAGTCACCCTGGAAAATGCCACATGAAACTTTTACATCACCAGCATTTAGAGATTCATTGTCACTGTTCACAGTTAGTGTGGTTCTCCATGATCTCATACTTACAGACAAAAAGTTTCGCAGTGTAGGTGCTATTTTATACATTTCCAGGCATTTCTTAATCCAGCAATGTGGTAGGCTATCAAAAGCCTTTTTATAGTCTATCCAGGCTATTGATAAGTTTTTGTGTCGTTTGTGACAATCTTCTAAGATCATCTTATTGATGAGTAGTTGATCTTTACAAGCATAGGATCCACGTTTACATCCTTTCTGTTCATTAGGGAATAAGCTGCTGTTTGTTAAAAAACTATAGGTATATTCCGTCAGGACAGATGTTAGCGTTTTATACATAGCTGTTAAGCAGCTTATGGATCTATAGATTTTTGGTTCATTTGTTTCTTCACTTTTTGGAAGCAGGAATATTAACCCATTAACTAGCCAAGGAGGCATCCTACTAGGGTGTTGCAAAACATCATTGTACAGTTCTGTTAGCAGTTCATGGCTCTCTGGGAAGGCATTCAACCGGAAGTTAGGAATTTTATTATTATTATTATTATTATTATTATTATTATTATTATTATTATTATTATTATTATCATCATCATCATCATTATCAAGGCTGTGAGGTGTCAGAATCGTTAGCACATCGGCTTACGATAGTCGATCCATGATAAGGCTAAGTTACTTTTCCTCCTCTTGCAGTCTGTAAGTACAGTTTTGTCTATCAGGAGTTGATCCTTGGTACCTCGGCACTTACGCTTGCAACCCTTCTGCTCATGTGGCAGAACTCCATTTTTCCAGGTGTTCGTACATTGACCCTGTGAGTATTCTAATCAATAACTTCCACTTTAACTTTATTATTGTCATCATTATTATTATTATTATATTATTATTATTATTATTATTATTATTATTATTATTATTATTATTATTATTAACATCACCATCGTATGCTTGGAGTCAAACATTGAAGAGGATATTCAGAGAACCAAATTTACTTCCCAGTAGGAAGAATTTCTTTTTACTTATGTCGCTCATGTTTCGTTAAAAAGCGGGCAATTCATGAACTTCCATAATGTGTGTTTTGGGAATAATAAGATATGTTAATCTGATATAATACTCCTTTCAAAAGAAATAAGAAATACACTTGATTCAAGCAGAGACAAAAAGACTAGCAATATCGGTTTGCCGAATGAGAAAGAAACGATATAAAGGGAAACTCTCAATCATATTTTCGGTTATATAGTAAATTTTCCGCGAAGTTTGCTACTGGGAAGTTAATATTTCTTAAGAACAACTTGGCAGCCAATACAGTTTATCGAGGCACTAGATAGATTGAACTAAAAAAGTTTTTTTAGTACAAGCATTATATATTTACACATGGGGAATAACAATTTTCCTTGGGAAAACTGAAAACAAATTGCATCAGAAATGAAAGTAAAACAAAACTCACAAAGATATATGGAAGCACAAAAAGTATAATAATAAGGTTTTGATGTAGTAGTTAGAATATTATATATAAAATCAGCCGTCGGGTGTAACAAGCATTATATTGTAAAGAACTGGGTGCTAAAAACGTACATTTAGTTTAGAAAATGGAGACTACCAAGCACTGTTAATACGTAGCGAAACCAAACAGAAAAATTATATTTCAGATTAATATTCCTGCTGAAAGTAGTAAGATTCGCAAATGCGTGGTATTGCAGATAAAATAGCGGCGTGACTGCAGAAACGTTAGCGCGCCGGGCGAAATGCTTTCCAGTATTTCGTCTGCAGGTACGTTCTGAGTTCAAATTCCGTCGAGGTCGACTTTGCCTTTCATCCTTTCGGGGTCGATGAAATAAGTACCAGTTACGCACTGGGGTCGATGTAATCGACTTAATCCGTTTGTCTGTCCTTGTTTGTCCCCTCTGTGTTTAGCCCCTTGTGGGTAGTAAAGAAATAGGTATTGCAGATAAAAATTAATAGAGTAAAAACGAGTAGATCACTGAATTGCAAAAATCGGTCCTGTGACTGAATCGTTGAAACATTGAACAAGATATCTGAGATTTGTTTTCAGAGATTTTGTTTGATAACACGAGTTCAAATCAGACTAGAAGTGATTTCGTCTCTCATCATTGATAAAGTAAGTAAAAGACCACTTAGTATTGGATTTGATTCATATCAAAATAAATTAAATAAATTATCGATTCATATATTGAGCACACTCTTGGTGTCTTGTTTGATTAGAAAATATGCCGGTGCATTAACTGAGCTTTGTTATAAAGCGTTAATGTTATATTGAATTTATCTAAAGACTAGCAGTATAGCCCGGTGTTGCTCAGGTTTGTATTTTAGTTGCGCTTAAAACGGCTGACTTTGATGTCGCGGTAACAAAGTTTTGACATAGTTTCAATCTATCAATAAAAGTATAGTGTGGCTATGCTCGAGTTTGCTCTGGATGTGGTGTAAATGTGTAATGACTATTTTACTTCACGTATAACTAAAAGTATCTGTAAAATCAAAACATACCCATTGATGGTTTGATTTGAATATCGTAGATAGTAACAGCATGCAGATCGCACTTTTTCTGGTTGAAATACACCGAAAAATGTCGACACAACAGTAAAAAAATCGTAAGAAATAGGGATTTTCATAGAAAAAGTGCACCTACTTGATCTAAATAATTTTTGGTCTTAACATGGTCCGATTTGAATTTTTTCTTCTACGGAAGGAAGAGCAAGCCTTCTATTATGCTCTCAGTTTTGGTCAACTTGCACTGCAGGGTCTCGGAGGAGAAAGTGTTAGTTGAAGGCTACCAAACCTGCCACACACACACACACACACACGCACACACACACACACACAAAGACAACTTCAGCTTTAAATATATCGATATCTAAAGGAAACTCTATGTTATATACATGAGCAACAGATTTATCTTTATATGCAACGTGTTTGTGATCAAAAATCCCCCAAAAACCAAAAAATAAACAGTGGAATTAACCAGATCAGTTTGAAACCTATTATAGTTCCATTGAGAGACTGACTATGAACAGATTATTACTGAGTATTTCAATAGGTAAGATAGAAAAAGCTACATACACCAAAAATATATTTCGAATTTGCAGTTTTTAGTATTCACTGTTAAAGTCAAAACACCGTGGCAGCGCTCGGGGTGTTTCCACTGTCCGAGAGGAGAAGATGTGAAGTTTATTGTTAAATATCAGACACCCACCGACGATTACGACATCATGAATTAGACAGTGACTTAGACTGTTACTGGCATATACCAGCTAAAATCATGCAATCTTAGGTAGCAGATACAGAACTCGTGCTACATAAATGCAGATGCCAAATTACCAAATGCTATTTGTAAAGCATAATATTTGAAATGTTCGATTACACACACACACACACACACACTAACACACAAGTATTTTAAAACTTTTTACTGATAATGATTATTAGACTCGCATTGGTTTCATGTTAATGCGAACATTAGCCGAAAAATGTTGCCATCCGCTTTGGTGAAATATTTATATTTGTTGGCGTTGGAACAAACACTTGTGCATTATCGTTTATTACTCTGTTTTACTCTCTTTTACTTGTTTCAGTCATTCGACTGTGACCATGCTGGAGCACCGCCTTTTAGTTGAACAACTCGACCCCAAGAATTATTCCTTGTAAGCCTAGTACTTATTCTACCGGGGTCCTTTGCGGAACCGCTAAGTTACGGGTACGTAAACACACCAGCATCGGTTGTCAAGCGATGTTGGGGGGACAAACACAGACACACAAACATATATATATGCATATATATATACGACGGGCTTCTTTCAGATCCACTCACAAGGTTTGGTCGGCCCGAGGCTATAGTAGAAGACACTTGCCCAAGGTGCCACGAAGTGGAATTGAACCCGGAACCATGTGGTTGGTAAGCAAGCTACTTAGTTTGTGTTTCGTGTCTGAAAACTTCCAATCGTTTTCATTTTCCGCATCTTCTTTGTTATTCTTTGAGTTTATTTTTCTTGTGTCCCTTTCTGTGGGTGTGTGGAAGAGAGCTGTTTTGAAATTGATATTTTTTCGAAGGGTAAAATATAGGCTGAAAAGTTAACAAATGACGAGGAAGAAAAAAAAAACAACCAATCAGAAAATACAAAATTCAAGCCAATAATCAACAACAAGCACAAGACAGCACCCACACGAAGAAATAAGATTATATCATGCAATTATAAAATGAAACCGACTTTCAACGAGCACTTATCGGGAGACCGCCAAGTTGTGAAACTCAAGTCAATAGATTGAAATTCACTTTGAGTAACCCATATACATGTATCGATCATTCATCGATCATTTATCTTTCATTCGTTCGACATGACGTTAATATATACGTATTTATATATGCCTATCAATATGTATGTACTTATATATATATGTGTGTGTGTGTACAGGCACACACACATTTAATGTAGACACTACTTAGGTAGCTCCTCAATAGTAGTAAGCAAATAGAGAATGTGGTCTAGGAGTGCGCCGGTGGTTCAACAGGCAGAAGAGGGCAAAGGTCCAAAAGAAGAAGCAATGAGCCACAAAGAAGATACACAAGCGCACGCATATGTACACACACACAAACGCGCACACGTACAAAAACTTAATTACGATATTCAAAATTCAGAATACTGATATTTAAAGCATAGAATATCACCTCGCCTACCACAATTATGCGGTGGGCTGGCACGAGGTGGTAGCATTGACAAGACCATGCGCTTTATAAATATCCCCCAGTGTGTATATCGAGGTCGATATACACACAACCTTATGTTGTTTTATCGAAGATTATTATCATACATATATTTCGCGCTTATAACTCGCAGAACAAGGTTATATACTCACACATAGATACATACACGCGTGCGCACTCGCGCGGACACACAGACACACAAACACACAAACACACGAACGCACGCACACACATAGACATATATATATGTATGTATATGTATATGTAGACATATAAATGTATTTATCTATCTATCTACCTACCTATATATATATGCATATATATATATATTATATATATATATATATATATATATATATATATATATATATATATATACCTATCTCTGTGTGTGTCTATCTGTGTATCTATCTATTTATCTGTATATATATATATATATATATATATATTAATATATGCATACATATATTCGTATACACATAGACACACACACACACACACACACACACATATATATATATATGTGTGTGTGTGTGCATACATACAACGATATACAGAAATATTCATGAAGTAATATATGCATTGCCTGTAAGAATATATATGCATAATGTTTACTGTCGATATCATATTGACATCCATAATTCCATTTTATTTACTAAAAAAAAATAATAAAGACTTAAACATTTTTGAGTCAGTAATACTTTCCATATAGAAGAAAAGAGTAATATTTTCTTTGTATCTACTTTATAGACGTTATTCGCAATATCATCTATAGAAAAACATAATAATAATGCAGAATAAAAAGGGGAAAAATATATGTGGTTTAATGGAAGGGTATTATCATACGTATATTTTGAGGGTATAAACTGTAGATAAGGGTTATTGAATTTGAACGCCTAATAGAAAAATAAAATATATGTATAGATAGAATGATATAATAATATGTATAAACACATGCACACATTTATATTAATACGCACACATATATATGCACTTATTATATACATACAATCACACGTACATACATACATACTTATATATATATATATATATATATGTGTGTGTGTGGTAAACATATGTAAATACATATATAGATGCTTAAATATATTTGCTTCCTTGTAAAAATCAGCCAGTTGTATCAATTCCTATTTCTTAGGCACTATCGTTTATGGAGACGTAAAATAACTGCGGTACTTCATTTTTCGGATTCATTAGCAACGATAGAATGCCAGCGGCCTATGTTCTGTCCTCGATATACTTTTAAGAGGACTCAAATATCTTTGTTAGATTTTTGGAAAAAAAAAATGTCTCCCGGTGAAGCAAAGTACTAGATGAAAGGATAATTAAGCAAATGGAATCTGTTTCTTTCGGTTTGGGGGCCAAAGGCTGAACATACTTGAATAACAAATCTAGTTTAAAGTTTTTTTTTCTTTCTCTTTCCCCCACCCTTTACATTATGTTTCTACTTACTAAGAAATGTAATAGTCACATCTCGATACAGCATTAGAATCACCTCTCGTAATTTCAATTGCTATCTGAAATATATAGCTGGAAAATACATTGAGTGTATTAAAGTTTATTTAAATGTTATTAAGCTATATCTATCTATCTATCTATCTATCTATCTATCTATCTATCTATCTATCTATCTATCTATCTATCTATCTATCTATCTATCTATCTATCTATCTATCTATCTATCTATCTATCTATCTATCTGATCTATCTGATCTGTCTATCTAAATGTTATCTGAATGTGCAGTTAAGCATTCAAATATTCTCTTTTTTCTCTAGAATTTGGATTTGCTACTTTCCCAACTACAAGTTGATTTATGCCGCGATCTATGGAGACCATTTTTTTAATGTATTTGTAGCATTATGCGTCTGTCTCTCTTTCCATTTATATCAATATTTCAAGGCGTACGAATAGACATATACACAAATAGACACACACACGAACACTCATACACATATGCATCTATATATATACACATTGTTAAGAAATAGGAAGTCCTTGGTACAATAATATATATTTAAAAGAATGAATAGAAATGACTTCATTCGTAATTTTTCCATTTTAATAATTAGATGTTTATAAGTTATTTGGTATTAAACACTTAATAACTTAAAACATCTCATAAAAGCGGAAAAATTATCAGAAAAGCCACTTTTATTTATTTATTCAAAGATCTATCTATCTATCTATCTATCTATCTATCTATCTATCTATCTATCTATCTATCTATCTATCTATCTATCTATCTATCTCTCTCTCTCTCTCTATCTATCTATCTATCTATCTATCTATCTATCTATCTCTCTCTCTCTCTCTCTCTATCTATCTATCTATCAATCTATCTATCTATCTATCTATCTATCTATCTGTCTGTCTGTCTATCTATCTTTCTATCTATCTACCTATCTATCTATCTATCTATTTATCTATCTATCTATCTATCTATATCTATCTATATATATATGTATGTATACGCATACGCATATGTATGTATGTATGTATATGTATGTATGCGCATACAAACATACGCGCACACACACACACTCACACACACACACTCAAGAATGGTCTGTCATTATTGATGATGCGAATTCCTCTTGTCTGGTAAATAGTGGTTATCACTTCATTAGTAAGTAACTGAGTATTCTGTAGTAGATGTAATTATAAAAAACTGAAAAGAAGAAAAAGCGTTCTACATTTTCTGACAAATCTGGATTTTTGAGTTTCATATAGAATCCATTCTAATGATTCTCTTATTTCGAACGTCCTAATAATAATTGAAAAACCCCATAGGTGTTGTAGCTGAGTGTTGAAGATGTTCATAACAATGCGGTTTGTGCTCAATCCCACAGTACGGCAACTTGGGCACTATAACCCCTGGGCCTTCAATAGCTTGTGAAAGAATTTGATATATACATAAATGTGTCAGTGCGTGGGTGTATATAAAAGGCGGCGAGCTGGCAGAAACGCTAGCACGCCGGGCGAAATGTTTAATGGTATTTCGTCTGCGGTTAGGTTCTGAGTTCAAATTCCGCCGAGGTCGACTTTGCCTTTCATCCTTTCGGGGTCGATAAATTAAGTACCAGTTACGCACTGGGGTCGATATAATCGACTTAATCCGTTTGTCTGTCCTTGTTTGTCCTCTCTGTGTTTAGCCCCTTGTGGGTAGTAAAGAAATGGGTGTATATACGTGATATGGGGATATATGTATATGTGCATACATATACTTTATAACCGCTGTTGGTTATTAGGCTCCAGCAACTTAACGGGTCGTCTAAAATAAAGCGATAGAGCAAGTACCAGACTTAAAAGAGTTATTGGTATCGATTTGTTCGATTAAGATTACAAGGCGATGGTGCTTCAGTATGACCGCATCTTAATAACTGAAACAGGTAAAAGAATAAAACGGTCTGCTAAACCCAAAAGGTAGAAGGCCAATAAAGTGCCACATTTTGGCTTACTAGAAGAGATAAAAAGATCCCATATAACTTCCCGGAATCGATGACCAAATATAAATATCTATGAAAACAAAACAGACTCTAACTATTCAACATTTCGTCTGCCGTTACGTTCTGAGTTCAAATTCCGCCGTGGTCGACTTTGCCTTTCATCCTTTCGGGTTCGATTAAATAAGTACCAGTTACACACTGGGGTCGATATAATCGACTTAATCCGTTTGTCTGTCCTTGTTTTTCCCCTCTGTGTTTAGCCCCTTGTGTAAGGAAGTAGCTGACTGCACAGTGCATCTCACGTTTTATGGTTTTACGATGTTCTTTGTAGAATGTTAATGCGTTTTAAGGTTGGGTAAGACAAGCATTTGCTTATTTTTAAATGTAACACAGAGCTTTAATCAAAATGACATGAATACTTGTAGCCATGTCTTGAATGGGGTAGATTTTTAAAGAATCTTAAGGGAAATTTATATAGAAAATTACCCGGGAATTTGTTTAAGTTTAATCAGTCATATCACTCATATCTCACGTGTGTCTGAGTGTGTGTGTGTGTGTGTGTGTGTGTGTATGTGTGTGCACGTAACTAAACTTATATACGTGCTCCGGACGCAGCAAGTATACATGGGCTGGACACGTCGCCCGGCTCACCGATAATCGGTGGACGCACGCAGTTGTCGAGTGGTACCCGCGTGAGCGGAAAAGACCACCCGGAAGACGTCCACGACGGTGGAGTGACGATTTCAAGAGAACGATTGGGATCACGTGGATGAGAAAGGCGCGATCCAGAGAGGAATGGACAGCGTGCTGTGACCAGCAGTGTGAAATGGACGCCTGACAGACTGGTCGGTCAAAGTGATCAAAGTGATATTTATATATATATATATATATATATATATATATATATATGATATGATATATGATGGATGTCGTCTCGTAACCGAGAGAGGCCATCACTATGCACTAAGACAAAATTATACTTTATACCGGTGGCTTCGCTGGCGTCTACTATTTTTGACTAGTATTTTAGAAGAAACACGTATTTTGCATGCTGAGCTTCAGCGAACTGCTCAAAAATGCAATGTAGTGAATGGGGCAAGTTTCGTCTGCAGTATCTCTGGACGTCTATGTCTATCAAGAGCTGGGTTCATTAGTCATCTATGCATGTGTGTGTGTGTGTGTGTTTGCGTGAGTGTTATTTTCCGTGTGTGTGTGTCTGTATGCGTCCGAACTGTTTATATACGTACACACTCACACATACACCCCCACAGACACGCATACTCCTCCCCCTCCGCACATGTGTGAGAGTATGCGTGTGTGTAGTATGAGTGTGACAGATTGTTCGTACTTGTCCTTCCATTTCACTAATTTTTCTTCACTAATATCACCGAAAGTGGAGGCGCGTGGCTTAGTGGTTAGTGAGTCAGCATCATGATCGTAAGATTGTTGTTTCTATTCCTTGACTAGGCGACGCGTGGTGTTCTTGAGCAAAAAATTTCGTTTCACGTTGCTCCAATCCACTCAGCTGGCAAAAATGAGTAACTCTGCGATGGACTGGCGTCCCGTCCAGCCGGGGAACACATACGCCATTGAAACCGGGAAACCGGGCCCATGAGCCTTGCCAGGCTTTAAAAATGCGCAGTGGAGGCGCAATGGCCCAGTGGTTAGGGCAGCGGACTTGCGGTCGGAGGATCGCGGTTTCGATTCTCAGACCGGGCGTTGTGTGTGTTTATTTAGCAAAAACACCTAAAAGCTCCACGAGGCTCCGGCAGGGAGTAGTGGCGACCTCTGTTGTACTCTTCCGCCAAAACTTTCTCTCACTCTCTCTTCCTGTTTCTTGAGTAACGCTGCGATGGACTGACATCCTGTCCAGCTGGGGGGAACACAGACGCCACAGAAACCGGGAAACCGGGCCCATGAGCCTGGCTAGACTTGAAAAGGGCGACGAGAGAGAGAATATAACCGAATGCAGTTACAAAGATTTTTGACGCACTTTGCCACTAACTGTCAAGACTAGAGGTTCTCATTTTGCAAATAGAAGCTTCCTACTGGCAATTAAAATGCTACTAAAAATGACGTGTTACTTCATTTTCACACTGTCTTCCTTCTTATCCTTTGTCTCAGTCCCCCTCCGCTCAATATACTAAAGTTTCTTTTTTTTTTTTCAGTACTTCGCCAACATAAAACATCTTTGACAAACGTGATTCTTCTCCGTTATAAATGCTCCTTTCTTCTATCTCATTATATCTGACGTTACATTTATTGCGCTGTAGCAGTACTTTCCCCTTAATTCGCACTCATTACCGTCTCTTCTACTTATTTACAATAATTCCATCGTTCTTTCTTAATCTTACGTCTTTCTCTATCATACAGGAATAAATATTTCATTCATATCTTCCTAATCACCATGATCTCTTTTGAAACATTTCTACACGTATTTTCATACACGTTCGTTCTTCGTTTTTTTTCTTCATTTTTTCCGCTTAATTCTTGGTGCAATTTTAAAATATAAATACATGTACTATTTTGTCTATAGCTTTCATTATTAAACCTTATGTGCTTTGGTGCTTCTGCTGTTCACATTAACCTTTCAGTTTTTCACTCCGTTATTTAAATAGTCATCTATCGTCAGCTTTCTCAATTTGTCTCTAAATTTACTTTCACCTTATCTTTAAATTATCTATTTCTCTGTATTTATATTATCACTATCTTTTTCTCTTTTACTTGTGTCAGTCATTTGACTGCGGCCATGCTGGAGCACCGCCTTTAGTCGAGCAGATTGATCCCGGGACTTATTCTTTGTAAGCCCAGCACTTATTCTATCCCTCTCTTTTGCCGAACCGCTAAGTGACGAGGACGTAAACACACCAGCATCGGTTGTCAAGCAATGCTAGGGGGACAAACACAGACAAAGAAACATATACACACACATACATATATATATATACATATATACGACAGGCTTCTTTCAGTTTCCGTCTACCAAATCCACTCACAAGACATTGATCGGCCCGGGGCTATAGCAAAAGACACTTGCCCAAGATGCCACGCAGTGGGACTGAACCCGGAACCATGTGGTTGGTAAGCAAGCTACTTACCACACAGCCACTCCTGCGCCTCACTGCCAATCTATTTCTCTTTTGTGTATCTTCTTATATCCATTCATGTACATCTTTTCTTTTAAATCTATTAAAATATATTCATGGTTATTTTATTTCAGCTTTCATTAATATGCGTACATATGTATATGGGTATGCATTTACATATGAATATAGCTGTCTATATATCAATCCATCAAACCGAGATGAATATATGTGTCGAACACGTTCTCGCGCATATGTGAGTAGATGTGCGTACTCTCTTTCTCCTCTCTTACTCTCTTTCTCTCTTCTCTCATACCACCTTCCCCTTCTCCCTTCATCGTCAACTCTCACCCATAAGCCCACCCCACCCTACAATTTCCTACTCAACCTTCCCTATCCTTCCCATCCAACCCCATCCCATCCCTTACACTCTCTCCCACATACCCCACCTCTACCCCCACCCTCTGTCTACCCACAAACCCCCACCTCTACCCCCACCCTCTGTCTACCCACATACCCCAACTCTTAGCCTAACCCACACCCCACCCGCGCTTTCCCCACTCTCGCCTCTCCCACCTCCCAACAACATCACACCACACTACACCATACCACACAACACATCACAACACACCACCACCCACGCACCAGCACTGCCCAATTCCCATCTCCACACTTTCACACCTATACATACACATGTGCACACGTTATGACCACCAGCCCTCTTTCACACGTGCATACGTACTCTCTTACACACACGTGCACCTTCGTTTGGGATCACTTTTACTTTGTTATCTCCCCTAGTTATTTGCTCTCCTGTGTGACCCTTCTGTTCGGTATACACATACATTTATATATATATATATATATTATATATATATATATATATATATTATATATATATATATATATACGTTTAAATATTTGTTGTGCAAGATTTTTTATGTGAAGTCGTGTGTTGAAACAGATATTGTTATATTTCGGAATGGTCATATTGCCAGTTTAGCCAATAAAAACACACGCACTATATATTTGGTGTTATTTTGCTTCAGTGATATTTATTTTTTACATTAATCTTAATCTTATTTCGGCCAAAGTTCTTTCGTCACACTCCTGTGACCGCATCAGTGGTCCTTGTTTTCTTCTCACTTATTTGTGTCTCTCCTACTAACCGTCAGCCATTTTGTATTTCTATTGCATGTCTTCATTTGCGCATGCTTATATCTCTATGTGCGTCTATGTTTATTTAGTGTGTGTGTGGGGGGATGCCTGTAATATTTGTATCTTCTGTTTATATACATTCTTGTAATTTGTATTTTGTTTTTGTTGTTGCTTTTGTTCTAATTTTGTTCATGTGTTTACATCCACCCATTATTATCATTACATATGTTTGTATGTATAACAAAAATATTAGTAATAATAATAATAAATCTAATCGAAAAAAAAAAATTATATATATATATATATACCAATGTTAGGCCAAACATTAGCAAATCAGAGATGTCTGCATGTAAACGTATACAAAACGATCAAACAATAATAATTAAACAAGCAGATAAAGGTGGTGCAATTGTTATTATGGATACCGAATACTATAAGGATTTGGTTGAAGACCAACTGAAGGATACAACCTTCTATTGTGAAATACCCGCAAATATAGACCACCACATCATGAAAAAGATCAACAACCTGATTTCAACACACCACAACTCACTTACGGATAATGAAAAAGACTACATCACCATTTTGAACCAAAACCCAGCAACTTCTAAACGGCTTACCAAAAATACACAAATCAAAAAACATTCAACGGCAGTAAAAGAACAAGAAAGTGAGTACATAAAATTATTACATCCAAAAGACCTAAAACTTAGACCTATTATAGCTGGTCCAGCATGCCCTACACACCGTCTAAGCAATTTTATTGACATTGTTTTTGAAACCACTATGTACTTACATACCAAGTTTCATCAGGGATGACATCGACTTCCTGTCCCATCTTCCCAAAACAACAGAAACAAATTCAGTTTTACTAAGTTTTGATGTGGTAAGCCTCTACACCAATATTCCACACGATTTAGGAATAAAGGCGATTAAATACTGGTTAGAAAAACATAGAGAAGTGATTCCCAGCAATTCACAGTGCCATTTATATTAGACACAGTCAAGCTTATTCTAGAAAATAACACATTCTTCTTCAATGGAAAGAATACAATCCAAATTAGAGGCACGGCGATGGGAACGAGGTTTGCTCCCGTTTACGCCAACTCTGTAATGGGATACTTAGAAGAACAACTCTACCAAGAGGTGGAGGTAAACTATGGCACTGGGTTTAGAAAGTATATTGAAAAGGCATGAAGAGATACCTAGACGACTGTTTCATAATCTGGACAGAATCTCTAAATACTCTGGAAGAGTTCAATATCCTCCTGAACAACCTACACCCATCTCTCCAATTTACAAAGGAGATGAGTAGTACCAAATTACCATTCCTGGATATAATGGTAATTAAAAAAGACACCACCATCACCACAGATATATACTATAAACACACAGACACACATCAATACCTAAATTTTAAGTCGTGCCATCCACCACATACAAACGTAACATCCCATACTGCCTAGCCAGAAGAATTTGTACTATGTAGAAGATGCAAATATCAGGAACAAACGCCTAATAGAACTAAGAGAATTTTTGCTCAAACAAAAATACCCATCTCTACTTATAGAAAATGGCATACAGCGGGCTATAAAAATACCTATACAACAACTTAGGACAACCCAAGGAAGAGGAAAACAAGAACAAGTCATACCATTCATAGTGACACACAACCCATGTCACCAGAATATCTTCAACATTGCCAAAGCAAACCTACCAATCATTGCCCAAAGTAATGAATTAAAAGACATAATCACGGATCGAGCTATGGTGCTTAGTAAAAGACAGCCTAAAAACTTGAAAACATTACTAACAAAGGCAAAATTTGACCTCAGCAACAAAGACCAAACATTCACGGTATCTAAATGCAATGATAGCCGATGTGGCACATGCCAATTCATACATACCGGTCAATATATAAACACAAAACCGGGAAAATATTCACAAACGCGAATATGAACTGCAAAAGCAGAATTTAATTTACTGCATCAAATGCCCAAATTGTGAAGAAATATATGTAGGTCAGACGGGAAACGCACTATTAGAACGCTCACGTGTACACCGGCAACAGATTAGAGACCCAGAGGTCCGTCAGATACCTTTGAGTAACCACCTAGCAACATGTGGTCGGAAAATATATATAATATTTCCATTCTACAAATTACACAGCCCAGTGAAATCGAGAGGAAATCAGAGAAAAGAATTTTATTGATAAATTCGAACCCAAGCTAAATAAGCAATAATAATAATAATAATACTTAGAGGTATACTTCCACTGCTACGACCATGACCACTAACAACAACAACAATACTAAAGGTGATCAAGACGAAGATAGCAGGAAATTTATCTTATTTAGGGTTAAAAGTTCTATTGCCACCACCATCACCACTAGCAACAATAATTAAGGTGCTGACAATGATGATGATGACAATTGAAATATAAAAATATAAAAATCTCTGACAAAGGATATTTACAACATTTCTAAAAATAACCCAACAATTGCTGCTTCGGCCAGGGTCAAGATACAGGACTCTTGACATGTCAAACAAAGCGTGATGCCTAAACCAATCAGCTCAACCAACCAATCAGCTTAAGTAATTGAGTGATACTACACACTGATTGGTCAGAATACAGTTTGCAAAACCTAGCACTCTGGAGCCTACCCAGCTGTATTTATAGCACAGAATCAATCATCTTGCTACAGTCAAAAATTGTGAAGCATGACTGTCAACACTACTACATGAACCCGAAGATTGCAGAATTCAATGCATGAAAGTACTAGTTCAATCAGAATGAATATTAACATTCTACTATTTCATTTTATTTTATTCAATTATAATATATTATCTTATAATATATCATTATAAGATTGTAAATAAAACGTGAAAATCAGACAAGGTTGGAATTCTTTTTATTAATATATTCTTCTATACACAATCACACACACCCATATATATATATTCTATATATATATATATATATATATATATATATATATATATATACACATATATACACACATATACATATATATATATATACACATATACATACATAGATATATCTACATATATATAGTTATTCATTTCTATCTGTTTATTTATCTGTGTATTTATTATGTTTTCAGGATCCTCTATCGTCATATGTTGTGGTGTGTGCTATTGCTCCATTCTAGTTTTCTATTCAGGCTAGGTTTATTTTCTATTATATGTGTAGCTTCTGTAATTTGTCTAATTGTTGCATCTGTTCTATGTGTGGACAATATCTTAATCTCTATGTTATTGATTGATCCCCCGTGTTCCTGTTCGGCGTGTTGGTACAGAATCGATGAGCTTTTACCTTCCTTGAGTTGTCTCCAATGTTCATTCACCCGCTCTCCAATGCTTCTTGCTGTTCCCCTACGTATATTACTGTCTTGTTACTGCATCGTCCCTCTATACATCTTATACTATAGACTACATTTCTGGCTTTACAGTTTGTTTGTGGACTAAATCTACATACAGTGCAATAGTTATCCGTACAAAGGGTTCTACTAAAAGGATAGGTTCTACCAATTATAGATCTGATAGGGTTGCCTGGCTTTTCAACAACCTTAATTCTTAGTTTAAGTTTATCTAGGGTCCTTCTAAAGCGGTACGCCAGTTCACCTCCAGGGGTGGTGTCAACGAACATGACACTCTGGTATTTATGGCTATCATACCAAGAGTTGGCCTTCCCTATTTTCTTTTTTGTCCTTTCTATAGTGTTCCATGACTTGTTCCTATAGATTGGGCAAATCCCATTCCTATCATTACATAATATATTATCAAATTTCTTCATGGCTCCTTTGTATACTCTGATCCTTTTTTTATGGCTGTAACCTGAGAACTGCATGCGGTGAATGAAATACTGTATGTGTCTCTTTAATTCTGTAGGCTCGCACATGCGTGACACATTTCTCATTATTCTGACGAGGTCTGCCATCAAAATATTGAATTTGGCATTGCCCGCAATGGCTGAGTTCCGGTGGATCAGGTATTTTGAGGCCATAGGTTTTGCATAGTATGAATCCTTAACCACGTAATAAATATTACGTTCCCCCTACCACATGTCATCGACTCTTCTCTCTCCCTCTTTTTCTTTCTCCATCTCCCTGTCTCACTCATCGCCTTTTCCTCTTTTTCGCTCTTCCTTTTCTTTCTGCTTTCTTTCCCTTCAAATAATAACGTGAAAGCGTTACAATTGTATTCCTTCTACTTCACGTCATGAACACTTCTCTCTCCCTCTTTTTCTCTTTCCTTTTATTTCTTCCCCTCTTTCTCTAATCACGTGAAAGCATTCCCGACGGGCTACGTAAAGCAATGACAAGCAATATTTTAAAAAGAAAGCTTGCCATAGAAAAGTTTTGGCTTAATAGCCTCTCTATGCCTTTTTTCTTTCTGAGCAAAATATTTGCTACAGATATCAAGCTATTAACGAAAATGGATCAAATGAAAGTACTTCGAACTAAATAGTATTAAAACTGATTTTAACACACACTTAGTTTTAAGAACATTCCCTTACAACGTGAGGATCCCCTGTATTGCAAAATAATGCAGAGCAAGGGATATAATTAACATTTCAAATTGCTAATTGGAATACATTGAAATTCGTCCAACTATTATTAAAATTCACGAAATTTATTCTCACTCAAAGGAGAATAGAGGGAACCTGCTGAAAGGTGTAATGAAGTGTGTATCAATTCAGAAGTGATAACCACAGGAAGTTGTCAGTTGAGATAGAGGCCCTATAAAACCTCATAAATACTACCGCTTTCGAGATATAGAGGTGAAACACTTTATATACGTATACAATGCACTATGTCTGGGGAAACCTAAGAATGTTGCCCATGCCAGGAGAAAGTATTTTCATGTAGCCTTGTAACTATATGTCTTGTTAAATTTAAAAGATTATACGTTTCGAAATTTAAATTTAGGAGGTAGCTATAAAATACGTGCAGATGGCTTAACTCTTATAGCACCAATTTACATTATAAATTGTCGAATGTATGACAACTGATCTGAAGAAAAAATATCTCAAAGTTATTATGTATACTTCATGCAGTTTAGCACACAATATAGTGAGTTAAAATACTCCGTATAACTGAGAAAATATTTGCGGCTAGAAGACAAAATCCCCTGTAAATGGCCTTGAAATTATATCAAGCAAAACTATAATAAATCTATAATACCATAAACTATTAAGATTAGACTATAAACTATGAACATCAAACAAAGCTATAATACCAAAAGTCGTAATTAATTTAAATTTAGGAAATGTTAACACGATTCAGACAGAGGTGGATCCTACCTGCAAAGAGAACTGATGAAAGTACTGAAATTATCATTAGGTGTTCTCAGGAAATAATATTAATTTCACTTGGCTTGACTTTGTATAGCTCAGTATGTTATCTTCTGTTTTTAAATATTTAAAACATTCCTCCGAGGGAGAAGCTGATTTTCTAACAGAAATACAAAGCTCCGTCATTGGAATGAAGATAAGAGAAACATATTCACATTTTAAAATTGGAAAAAAATCTCGTGGAAAGAGACTGTATTTGTAATTTGCGGATTTTAGGATTTGATAATCCTAGCGTATCGAGAGTGTCACACAGACATTAACTCACAAAACCAATTGCAGCGATTATTATTAATATGAATGTGAATCTATAACAGCACTTAAACCTAGTTATCCTCTTTTTCGAAGAGATATTCATATCAGCAGGACAGCTGACCTCTATGAGGGTACATACATTTATTGTCTGTCGCAAACATAAATATGAGACCTGTTACGTTTATACTTGAAAGGCGTTTATATAAGCATGTTCCACCGATATTATTTTTGTTAATGTTTTTGTACGAATTCAAAAACAAGGGTGATTGTCTAAATTTCTTCCGGGGCACTATTTTTTTCGAATGACATTATATATAGTTTAAGCAAAAACGTCGAGTTGCTTTCATGACATTTTTGGACACCTGCTAATCTTATGAGTGATGTCTTCCACAGAAGCGTGACATAATCTTCATCTTCTGTTGCATCTTAGGGCTCTAAGGACTTCATTGTCCCTTTTGCTTATTGGATATTTCGTAGCAAACTCCTGTTCTACTGAAAATGCATAACCTTCGATGTGTGATCTGATATAGCGACCACAAGTCCAAAAAATGCTGCACCTCATGTCAATATAATTGCATTTTTTGAGCCTCCGGGAAACATACCCATTCAAAGTAATTTTCTTTTTGATCACTAAGCGTGTTTCAGACCCAGGTCTTACTTGAAGCATGTTAGTCCTGTTGTTTTAAGGCTTTATGGGACGCCATCGGGAAAATAGTAGTTTCAGAGGGGCTCACTGCTGGCACGCTTGATGTCGTTTTCTTCGTTTTTCAGTACTAAGATTATATATTTATTTTTGCTGATGTTAAACAGGTGTTGTCTGAAAATTGAAGACTCTCTGCACTGATTTTAAGTCTCTCTCTCTTTCATCTCTTCTTACGTGTAGCCGGTCGATAACATTGTTTTTGTGAACATTTTCCTTTGATGTCAGGTTCTTGTCTGTTTTAATGTCCATGAAGTGCATTTCGTCTACGAACCAGTCAAATGTCCCAAATGGTTTAGTCAGTACCAGTACTGTAAATGCATCGTGCGATACTGTCTTGTTATAAGAAGAGGGTTCCAATTGTCGTGCCTGTCTAAGCCTGTTGTAATATTCTAGGTTCACTCTATCTCTATTCACATCACCTTCTACATGTTGTCTTCATTTCCCATGTATTTGTAGCTGGACCAAGTGCATGGAAAAGGAAGGAAACTATATAGAAAAATGACATGCCTGTTTATTCTTTGCTTTTGTGTAAATACATTGAAAAAAGAGAAAAAACAAGAGTGTGTATAATTTTTGACTCTCCCTCATATTTATGTGTGTATTTACGTATGTATGTATGTATGTATGTATGTATGTATGTATGTATGTATGCATGTATGTATCTATACATGTATGTATGTATCTATGCATGTTTGTATATGTACGTATGTGATGATGATTATGAATATAAGTGCTGAACGAAACAGAGTCAGAGGCTTTTTGTATATGGAATACCTATACACATGAGTCTCACCTATATAATTATAATAAATTGAAAACCGATTAACTGGCATTTTCTTTGTAATTAGAATACATAATCTCCAGCCATAAAGATTTCCGATTAATTATGCCTAGAGTTATCTCGTTCCTTGCTTTCACTTATTTCAAAAATGACTAGGAGCTTTTGGCATTTTATTTGTAAGAATAATAAGAAAATATATTTCACAGTTAATCGATGTATTCAACTCCCTGTATTAAACATAGACATCTCTACCCTACGTGTATTACGGTAGGGATATATGCGATACATTGCACATGCTATCAGCAGCTGCTCAATGCCGTCCACTTGATACTATGACGCATTGCACTGTTGCTAAATTAATATACAAGACCAGCCATCGGAAATACTGTCCTGTGGAAAGTATATCACGTAATTCTGAAGTCGAGTACATTCATATGTCTCAACACAAATGATACTCGTGGACCCTTAAGAACAATGTCTGTATCAAATGCAAACGCAACAATCATCCCGTAGAAGATGGGGGTTGTTTTTTGTTCCTTCTCGAGCCACGCCTGGCTCATAAAGGCCGGTTTCCAGGTTTCCTTGGTGTATAGGTTTCACACCTGGACGGGACGCCGGTCCGTTGCACGTGAGGAAGAAAGAGTGAGAGAAAGTTGTGGCGAAATAGTCAGCAGAAGTTCGCTATTACCTTCTGCCGGAGCCGCGTGAAGCTTAGGTCTTTCGCTCATAAACACACACATCGCCCGGTCTGAGAATCGAACCCGCGATCCCTCGACCGCGATTCCGCTGCACTAACCACTAGGCCATGTGTCTCCACTAGCAAATGGGGTAGAATGGAAAAAATATGATCAGTCATGGACATCATTTTACTAATCAGACATGAATATTTTGCTGAAAATTATCGAGAAAGAGATTTGTTGATAATTGCTTGCAAACTATCAAGTCCTCTTTCCACGTTACAATTTCTTTAATGTATCCCTAATCATGGATTTACTGAATGTAATTTTAATCGATTAGTTTAAGATGTATTTAAGCAGTAGTCCCGTAAAACAAAGGAATCAAGTGGATATCATACATTGCGCAACGTCTATTTCTGAGCAAAACAGTGATAAAACCAGTCTGTATTGGCTGTATGGTATCTTTTTCTGAATATATATGAAAATTAATGAGGAATTATGGTTTTATTCATCTCTATCACATCAGGTTGTCAAGTTATACAGAGACGTTACTTTTTTCTTTTTGTATAACATAAGTAAATGATAAATTAAAACGCTCACCTTATATTGACTTAAATGTTAAAACTAATATATTTTTCTTTACTTTCAGTCTGTGAATATGTATAGAGGCTGTATCAATTCACCATCTATATTCTGCTGTTTGCGGGCAATTCACCCCTTCAGATTCCAGGAGCAATATTGTTCTTTGTTGAAGCGCTGCTATGTAGCTTATTTTGGCTGCAAACTGGGAGACCAGGACAAGCCATTTACACCTCACAAAACTTACAAGAGATGCATCAGTAAGCTTCAAATGTGGTCAGTTGGAAAACTTAAGTGTATGCCCTTTGGAGTACCAATGGTATGGCCGGAGCCGATGAACCACTATGATGACTGCTAATTTTGTATGACTAAAGTAGCTGAATTCAACAAGAAGACTAAATATGGCATAATATTCCCAAATATTCATTCAGCAATAAGGCCTGTTTCACACTCACATGATATCCCTCTACGTGTGCCACCTGAGACTCGGGAAATTTCATCAGAGTCTGATAGTAGTTATACTGATGAGATGGAAGTAGACTATGATCCACTAACAAGATCACAAAGCGAAGTGAATGCCTGATTTTTCTTGAAAAAGATTGTCCAAAACATTTTGGGAAACAACCGCTCCCAGAATATGAAGAAATGATCCAAGACCCGATATCAAGTTTCCATGAACTTGGGTGTAGAATGAGTGTGAAGATGCATTTTTTTTCCACTCGCAAAAATTCTGAGGATTACAGTGAGGAGCGGTTACATCAAGGAGAGCGATTTCACCAAGACATTTACAGCATGGAAACTCGATAGCAGGGCAAATGGAATATCAGCATGAGGGCGGATTGCTGCTGGTCATTGAAACGTGATGGTCTCGATGCACAGCTCAAACGGAAATCAAAGCGGTCCTCTTTCCTTTGAATCAATATGTAGGCTAACCATTAAGAGCATATTGTTTACATTCATTTCGTTTGATGTTGACAATTCTGATTCACTTCATGATGAACATCGTTAATTTCTTATTGATTTGGAAAATATATGCTCTTAAGACTAACAGAATGTGCTTTTCCTTGATTACTTATTTCATTTTAATAAAGTCACAATTTATTAACAATTCACATTTTTTATTATTATTAATTTGTATGTTATTCAACATCCTTATGTGACAGAGCAAAATGGTTTAGATATTTAAAATTAGCAACCCAAGAATATGTAACATCCATGAAGAAATTTTTTTTTAACTTCTCAAATGCAGACGAGTGTAACAGGCTGTTTATTAAATACAAATATAGGTGCATTATGTACATTATTTACAATCGACGGATATTTGTCCTCATCTTGTTTGTTGTTGACACAGCATTTCGGCTGATATACCCTCCAGCCTTCATCATGTGTCTTGGAGAAATTTCAAACCTGGGTTCTCATTCCTAAGGTATTCTCGATGTTGTTGTTGTTGTTGTTATTATTATTATTATATTATTATTATTATTATTATTATTATTATTATTATTATTATTATTATTATTATTATTATTATTCATGTCCCTGCCTGAAATCGAACTCGGAATCTTGGGGTTAGTAGCCCACGCTCTTAAACACTACGCCGTATGTCCACGGGCATGCATTGAGAAGGGTTTACATGTTTTTTTAAATTATTTTTAAAGATTTAACCGTTTTCACAGTTTACCCTGATTTTCAAATGGTGAGATAAAAAGACATGTTATGGCACAACTGTCTTGCTTCTGATTAGTTTGAAGCTTGTTCTATTTTATAGGGAGAGCATGGCTCAAATTAGCATATGTTTTGAATAGGACTTCATTGGTAGAGGATAGTCACATGACTGGTCTTAGAAAGTTTTGTAGGTTCCCCGCCACATCCGTGTGTTAACGTCAAGTGACAATGTTTGGCTTCTTAAGCTAAGGCTGACATGGTTTCAATGTGCTGACAAAAGTTCCTCCGACTTAACCGATCTAGTCATGGCATACATGGAAGTCCAGATACATGAACTAAGAGAAAATGTGGTTTGAACTTCCACAAATATTTATTAGAAAACTGGAAACGTTACTTGTTTGACTGATTCAGTGCTCGTACACATTTGAACAGCTAATGGATTTCAGAAACCGAATCAACAGCATAAACAATAGTATCAACTTCACCAGGGAATACAGTAGAACCCAACTCCCATCCATACTAATCATCAAAAGAGATAAAATCATTGAAACAGACATACACTTCAAACAAGCAGATTCTGAACAATACCTACTGTTCTCCTCCCGCCGTCCCAAACAAACGAACAATAATATTCCATTTAATCTATTAAGAGGAATCTGCACAATTGTCTCAGATACTGAAACAATTAGAACTCCAAGAATTAAAACGAGTACTACTTAAAAGACGATGTCCATTAATGTTGATATACAATGGAATAGAAATTGCCAAAGCAATAGATATTCAAGAACAACGAAAAACAAAAAAAAAACACTCCAGATACATCCAATATACTACACCTTAATACAACACACAACTCAAGAAACACGGAGGTTTACAATATTATTCCCCAGAATATGCTATTTCTATGACAAGACCCAGGAATGAAACAAACATTAGAAATACACAAAATAATCAAAAGCAAAAGACAATGAAAGTCCCTCAAAAATTACTCACCAGTGCTAATTACCTTCAACATTTCCAACACCAACAGTCTAAATGTGTGCTCGTCCCAATTGTGGGACTTGCATTAACCTCATTGAATGTACATCATACAAATTCCTATCCGGACAGATTTTTACCATAAAAAACCGTTTTGCATGTTCTTCAAAGAATTTAATATACGCTATTAAATATCAAGGATGTAGCGAAGCTTACATAAGTCAAACAAAGGTTACTCTCAGAAATTGGTTGACCATTCACCGACAACAAATACGAGGCCCCAGTACAAGACAGATTCTACTGAGTGGCCATATAGACATATGTGCAAATAATAAGTCCTTCAAATTCCAGATCTTCTCACTCTACCTATGTTCAGTGAATACTACAGAGGAAACGCGGATACACAGAGAAATTCTTTCATACAAGAGTACAAGCCATAACTTAAAAAACTTTAATAGAGTACATACACAAATAGCTATTCACATACAAAACTCATTCTGTCACTTAATATGAGGAATCTACACAGCTAACAACTTAAACTTTAGCCACTGGACTACATATACACGATTCTTGTCTGCTCTCTGACCTACAGATTAAATTTGGAGTGCCTTGATTGTAACTAAATACGTTCACTCAACTTTGTCGGACTTAATTTTCGGCACAAAATATACTGTCACGTGAAATTAACACACAGAATATAACGAGAAACGTAGAAAAGGTTCTAAACTTAATCACGTGTCAAGTCTACGACACTTGACAGAAAATATTCAGAGATTTGATCGTTTGGTACTGTCAACAAACATGTTAACCTAAATATGGCAGCCTTAACTTACGACACCAAGCATTATCACTTGACATTAACAAATGGACGAAGCCCCCTTCGATCATGAATGACCATGGGATTGCAACTAGATAGTTACCCTCCGAGGCACAAGTCTGGTCCAACTTGTTTCTGGAAGACCAGCAGTCGCCCATGCATATCAACCTCCCCTCTCCACGCCACCAGTTTTCCAAGAGAAAGGCAAAGGCCGATACAGCTTTGGCATTAGTGACGTCGCAACTCATTTCTACCAGCTGAGTGAACTGGAACAACGTGAAATAAAGTGCTTTGCTCAAGAATACAGCACACAGCGAGGTCCGGGAATCGAACTCATTGCCTCATAATTGCGAGACCGACTCTCTAACCACTGATCCGCCTTCACACACATACTCTCTTACACACACACACATATATATGTATATATAAATTGTGAATGTATTTGCTGTGTGCGTGCATGTGTGTTGTGTGGTGTTGTGTGTGTGTGTGTGTGTGTGTGTGTGTGTGTGTGTGTGCGCGCGCACGTGTGTCAGGATGTGTATTTTGATAAACCAGTGGGCACTTTGTCTGATAGTCATTTCAGATGACTGAAGCATCACGAACAAACAATTAGAAATTTTACAGTTACAACATCAAACCTTATCAAATCTTTTCCAGCGTCAATTTCAACAGCAGGAGAAGTGAGTGGAAATTATTTTTCACATTTCTCACCTCTTTCAGAACGAATAACGTGATCAGAGATACTTCTGTGATATAGAAGTGTTATAAGAGAGCACGATAAAACAGAATTTAGATGTCATGATATAGATTGTTATGAGGATCCAATAAAAAAAATACCAACAACTGGATACATTTATCAGAAAATCATTAATAGTTCCCGCGGTTAGATCATTATTTTACTTGCAATAATGTCAACGAAATTAGTAGAGTAACCATTAGAAACGTTAGAGAAATCTGATTACACTATGTTGGTGAAAATCCTGCATAATTCATTTAGGCAGGTAAGGCGGCGAGCTGGCAAAATCGTTAGCACGCTGGATGAAATGCTTAGCGGTATTTCGTCGGCCGTTATGTTCTGAGTTCAAATTCCGCCGAGGTCGACTTTGCCTTTCATCCTTTCGGGATCGATTAAATAAGTACCAGTTACGCACTGGAGTCGATATAATCGACTTAATCCGTTTGTCTGTCCCTGTTTGTCCTCTCTGTGTTTAGCCCCTTGTGGGTAGTAAAGAAATATAAATAGGTATTTCGTCGGCCGTTACGTTCTGCGTTCAAATTCCACCGAGGTCGACTTTGCCTTTCATACTTTCGGGGTTGATTAAATTAGTACCAAGTTACGCACTGGGGTCAATGTAATCGACTTAATTCCTGTGTTTGTCCTTTTTTGTCCCCTCTATGTTTACCCCACTGTAGGCAATAAACAAATTAAATTATTTATTTAGGCAGGTATGTGTTTCTTTGTAATAAAATTTAAAAAGTATATTCAAGTTTACTCAGAAATATTTTACATAATGGCGCGTTATTTTTGCTTCTCTTTTTATATCTATTAAAATACGTGAGACAAAATAGCGAAAAAATTTCAGACTGCTATCGGAAAAGAATTTAGATATGAAATTTATTAAAGATTAAAGCAACCAGACACTTTCACGCGCGCACACGTACACACGTACATGTACATGTCTGCTGAAATATTTGATCCACGTGGAATTTTCCAAATTCCCGATTGGATTTTGAATTTCTTCACATATATAAGTTAAATACGGAAGTTTCTTACATTTGAGATGTCATTGTTTAATGCATGTATATACGTGCATGTGTTAAATGTATGTATATACACCTACTCATAAATACACTAACATGCGTAAGTAGAATCACACATGCACTCACACAGAGTCATACTCTCTCTTTTTCTTGCACTCACTCTCTCACACTCTCTCTGTCTCTCACACACATACATACGCAAATGTATACATATTTACACGTCTATATATATATATGCATTTATATGTGTTTCTGTGAGCTTGCACCTGTCCCTGTTACTACGAATATATCTGTGTATGCGTGTGCAAGTCTTCATTTTATTTATTTCGTTTATGTCGAAAAGTTTTTAACTCCAAATATAAAATTAATGAAAATAATTTTTCTTGACATTACTGCAAGCATTCTAAAAAGAAACTGAAAGCAAAAGACATGTCTGTAGGAATGTATACATGTATGGATATATACTCACATATGCACGTATATATACACACACATATATATGTATATATACTCAAAATCATTCATAAGCATACATATAAGTAAAGTCGCATTCACTCATACTGTATACCTATGCAAGTATATATGCACGCAGGCGCACATACACATGCACATACACGCACACACACACATACATAAATATATAAGTAAACATAGTTACATGTGTGGTCATGTATACGCAGGTATGTATGTGTATATATGTATATATATATAAAAATGAATTTAAACATACATACATACATACATATATTTATATGTACATATATATATGTATATATATATATGTGTGTGTGTGCATATATATATGTGTATATATATATATATATATATATATATATATATATATATATATATATTATATATATATATATATACATGTATATATATCTATATATGTATGTAGATATATATGTAGGTGGGGAGGTGGGTATGAAGATAGGTATATGACTAGAGTGAGGAAAAAATTAAATGATATTATAATGTGCTTGACTGGGATAACTATGTACTTTATTAACGTGTTGACTAGTTGTTTTCAAGTTTCGATGCTTAAGCTGGAAGAAAATAGAAAATAAACAGAAAAAATTGTAAAATCTTCAGAAAAAAAAAATGAAGATTATTTTCAAGATATAAAACTGCAAAAGACTAGAAAAAATGTTTTACTGAACGTGCGTATATATGAAGAGAAACAGTGAAAAGCTTGGGGCAGTGAGAATAAACAATGAAACGGAGAAGTGGAATATATAATAGAAAGTTTTGAGAATCAGGTGCACTTATCGTTGGGGTTAATCCAAGTGATAAGTTATTGAATGCACCAAAAGAACATTGCCGTCGGCTTCAAAAGCTGTTAAAGCATTGTTTTCCCGGAGATACTGCGTAATGATGTTTCCAACTGTTAACCTCTGGGCGAACAGCTGTGCTTTGTCTCAACGGGAGCTTCGTGAGATGTGTGTAGTCGCTAACTGTATGTAACATTAGAATGTAGGAGTCACTGAAAACATTCAGCCACATCGGTGTTAGTTTATAAACCGAAAGAACACACGCACACACGCACGTACCGTCAAAGACACACACATACACACACACGCACAGACTCGTAAATGAAACAGCAACGAAAATGATAAAAAAAAACATAACTATGCGAGATATATAGTAAAAAGAAATAGAAGCTTAAGAAAAATACATAACGAACGAGTAGCGAAATACCAATTATAATAACACGAACATGAATACGAATGATAATAACAGCAGAAAATAATCGCAAAAACAACAAAGATAACAATTATATCAGGAGAACATATTTTAGACACTAATAATACTATGCTTATTTTCACTTAGGAAAACTGGTATTCAATGATTTTTAATTCTTACTGATGCGGGCGGTATTAGTAGGTATTTAAAAGATATACTGACAATCTGACCTCACTTCTCACAAGGAACATTCTTCTTACTCATAATGAAAATATATGCTCATGCTTAGTAATGGTATGTTCAAAACACAATCGACTATATTCAGACATACTTCTAGAGGTATGGTATCCTATCTGAGTGTATTTTACACGTGTGAGTGACCGTACCCGAGTACCTATCTATCTATCTATCTATCTATCTATCTATCTATCTATCTATCTATCTATCTATCTATCTATCTATCTATCTATCTATCTATCTATCTATCTATCTATCTATCTATCTATAAGTATCACTTGAAGAGGAAAGTGAGAGTAGAGAGGCAAGTTTTGTCTAGTGAATGTTTTAAAAAAAGATGGGTGAATGTAGCAAGGATGGCATGTATGAATGACGAAGCCACCTTGACTATGATTCTATGAACCGTAAAAATTAATACAGAAAGTTGCTTATTTGCAAAAAAAAAAAGAAATATAACATGTGACTTCATTGACCGAGGTTAGTGTGGTCTTTTCCGTAGGCTTTTCTTTCCACGGGTAAACCTCACCTGTTCTCCCCCTTTACACTTCATATTGACATTTCTGTGATAACGATCCCTATTGATCAATTTTTTTGCTCTCCCCCACCTTTTTTTTTTCCTTTTTTTTTTATTAACCCCTCCCTTTTTTTTGTCCTCTTTCTTTCCTTTTACGATCCCTTTTGATCGAAAACCACCACTCCCTTTTTTTACCCCCAAAAGAAAAGATCTACCTTGTAATTTGTTCTATCTGTGTGCAGCCCTGTGTGGCTAATAAAGAAACATATCTATCTATCTATCTATTTATGCGAGTGACGAAACCACTTTGAGCATGATCCTGTAAATCGTAAGAAAGAGAGAGAGAGAGAGCACTTTGCTCTCTCGTGTTTATTTCCTCCCTGATTGAGGTTACCGTGGTCTTTTCTGTAGGCTTTTCTTCCCACGGATGAACCTAATCTTGTTTCTTACTCTTAAAAAAAATTCGTTTCTGTGATACGCGGTCCCTTTTGATCACTTTTTTTCCTTTTTTTTTCCGATCGCTTTTGATCGGAATTTTACATTTGTTTCCTTTTTCTTTTACCATCGTCGAAAAGAAAAGCTCTACATTTGTATTTGTCCCCTCTGTATTTCAACCCTGTGTGGCCAATAAAGAAAGTTATCTATCTATCTATCTATCTATCTATCTATCTATCTATATCTATCTATCTATCTATCTATCTATCTATCTATCTATCTATCTATCTATCTATGTATCTATAAAACTGCCAGGAGGCTACAAACTCTATATAGTGGTAGAGGGCAGGCGACCACGCTGCTATTTGTGTGGAAGCGAAACACACTTGAAAAAGACGTGCCCAACCACTGCACACCAAGAGCAACAACAACAACCACTACCACAACCAAAGCACTCCGGAAAAAAAGCTCTACTACCCACACCACCATCAACACAGAAGACGACAAGAGAAGCACACCAAGCTAATCCGTCATCAACCAAAAACCACTCGACACCTGGAAAAATACCAACACTACCATCAACAGCAAAACCCAAAGGAACAGAAAAACAAAGAAAACACACACAAACTGATCCCCCATCCCTTATACCGCACTCAACACACACAAACACTCAACAACCAACAACAACGAAAACAACAACACAACCACTTACACAGACATACATAGAAGCCCACAACATACCCCTACCCCCTTCTGATCCCTCAGAAATTTCGTCGGAAGACGAAACCAGTGAGGAATGGCAAATAGCTACAAAAAGAAGGAAAATAAAGAGCAGAAACACAACCAAACCAAATGCAAACACGAACAAAGCAGGGGGAAATACATCTCCCGAAGACATTTCAAAACCCAACGCAAACAACAGCCACACCAACACCACAAAAACATATACAGCAAACATGCTCACAGCCATAGACACCAAAAACACAAATTTGATGGAATACATCAATCAAAAACAAACATCACAGAAGATGACATAAAAACAAACAACCACCCATACACAACACCACCAGACCACATCAAAATAATACACATCTCCAAAAGTCTGCACCACACACTCAAAGGCATTTTCCCCAGTGCGGTTGGTAAATGCCAAAAATATCTCACAAAGAAACTGTACTGGGATCTTCTCGAGGACAAACCAACGGAGGAGAAAGCAAAAACTTTCGAGCAGTAAGTAACCCTCTGTATTCTAATTCATTAGAACTATGATCAAGATTGGTTGTGTAAATGCGCGTGGCTTGGGGTCCCCTTGGAAACAAGGGTACCTCTTAAATGACATAAAGTCACATAAGTTAGAAATCATAGCCATAAGCGAGACCAGACTCCACAATCCGCGGGCCCTAAAGACCATGTTTGGCGGACAGTTCAACATTTATTTTTCCCCCTGTCTGCCGAGAATGGGCGGTAGTGGCACCGCGGTACTTTTTCACAAGAGTCTGGATCTCAATGTAAGGACAATATTCGTAGACCCGGAGGGTAGACTGGTCGTCCTGGATGTCGACGGCAGCAATGGGTGCGCTTTTCGGCTCGTATCAGTTTACGCACCGCCCTTAACAGGTCGGGCGGATTTCTTTCAACGTCTAGAAGTTTTCTTGGGAACGTCTCGTCCTTTACTCTTAGTGGGGGATTGGAATGCTACCTTGGACACGCATGTAGACTACGTGGGTAGAGATAGGAATAGACGGGGATGCAAATGCCTCAGAGACTGCTCAGACGCTTTCAACTGTCTGACAGGTTTCGACTAGACCACCCGAATGCGCCAACGTGGACATGGAGCAACCGCATCGGGTCGTCGAGATCGTATCTAGATAGGATACTGTGTAGGACAGTAGATAGAGATAGCATAGGATGTCCACAATTCCACATAGTCAGCTACACGGATCACAAACTTGTGACATGTACGCTAGACTTAGGTAAGACACTTAGGCAGGGTCCCGGATACTGGAAACTAAACGCGTCTTTCCCATCGAGACAAGTTTTCAGAGACCGGATTAGCACACTAGTAAAGAGGGCTTTGACGGGAGCCATCATCAACAACAAATGGTGGTTTGCCCTCAAGAGAGCAGTAAAAGCAGAAGCGATTAGGTACAGCAAAGCACTAGCCATAGATAGAAATAGAGTAGAGGGTGAGCTAGTTAAGAAGCTAGAAGAGGCAATTAGAAGCGGCATCGCATCCGACGTTTTGGCGGCGAGGTTGGCCCTCGACCAACACTTCAACGCCAAACACGAAGGATGTGCTGTCAGAGCTAGGATGCGTGCTCTAAGGAACGAAGGTGTTGGAGCCGCGAGAGAGGCCCGGGTGGCAGAGGCGCAACAGGGCAACAAAGCCACCATTCGGTCACTGGTAGATGAACAGGGGCGCGAATTGCTCGAGCCAAGTAAAATGTGTGAGGCCTTTCAGCAGCATTTTGCCCGACTGTTCGGAACGAGTGGAGGGCAAGAACGTAGGGTGGACTTCAGTGCCTACCTACATAGCCTACCACGACTCTCGACAAGAAAGGCAGGGTGCTGCGAAGGTGCCATCACGGCGGCGGAAGTGCGGGAAGCGATGGCAGAATGCTCGAGGGACAAATCACCGGGTTTGGATGGTCTACCCTACGAGCTTTACAATTGTATGCCAGACTTGTTTGGAGATCTCTTGGCGGCGGTGTACTGCAACTGGCAGCAAAACGGGAGCATTCCTGGTTTTGTGAGCCGAGGAGCCGTAACACTGCTGAAGAAAGATCTAAACAAGGGAAATGTAATAGATAACTTTAGGCCCATCACTCTGCTTAATGCAGACTTGTAAATTTTGGCCAAGGTGCTAGCCAAGAGGTTGGCGCTTGTCATCGAGAAACTGGTCGACAAGGCGCAAACATGCGCCGTGCCAGGCCGGACCATCCATGACAACCTCCATCTGATGCGCTACATCATAGACAGGGTAGTTAACGAACCTGGCATGGGTGGGGCCCTGATCAACTTGGATCAATCAAAAGCCTTTGATAGGGTAGACCATCGATACTTGGAGGCAGTCCTGAGAGCGGCTGGTTTCGGTCCCGTCTTCGCGGCTGGATAGCTGCCTTGTACAGAGGCATCCGTTCGGTAATTCGCGTAAATGGACATCTATCGAGACCTTTCGACATTGCACGTTCGGTCCGTCAGGGATGCCCCCTCTCGGCGCTTCTATACGTATTGACTCTTGAGCCACTACTGCGGAAGCTGGCGACTCTAAGGGGCATCCCGCGAGAATTGGGATGCGGGACGAGCGTGTCTGCATACGCGGACGACGTCACCGTCATAGTGTCTAGCCACGAGCACATCGAGCTGGTCGGCGAGACACTGAAAAACTACGAAGCGGTGTCTAGCCACGAGCACATCGAGCTGGTCGGCGAGACACTGAAAAACTACGAAGCGGTGACAGGAGCGAAAATCAACCGGGAAAAGTCAGTGGGCTTGCGACTAGGCACCTGGAGAAGCAAGCCCATGCCGTCCACCAGCGCCTCCGTCGTGGGACGCTGGACCGACGGCCCGGTTGAGTTGCTCGGGGTCTGGTTTGGTCCGGACCTCCAAGTGGAGAAGAACTGGAACGAGATAACGAGTAGGGTGGTCACTCTCGCCCGGCAATGGGCCGAGAGGAAACTGTCCCTAAAAGGTCGAGCGGAGGTGGCGAACACGTACATCGCGTCCGTCATCTACTACCGCCTGACCGTCGTACCTTGTCCCGACCCTACCATCACCAAACTACAACGCATCCTCTTTCGCTTCTTGTGGAAAGGATGCGTCCCGATGGTCAGGCGATCCATTTGCTGTCAACACCCGTTAAAAGGAGGGCTGGGCATGCCGTGGTTGATGATGCGCAGACACGCGCTGAGACTGCTACATCTCTGGCTCTATGTAGACGACGGTGAACAGGTGTGGTCGCCGTTTGTGAGGCACGCTTTCCCGCAGCTCGTCTCCATGACCGAACTGCAGTCGTGGATCAAAAAGAGGCCGAGGAAGGGCGAATGGCACCGCGAGTGTCGCG
>NC_042997.1:13309734-13314734 GCF_006345805.1 Octopus sinensis | reverse complement strand
TTCGACCTTCAACATCCTTTCAATTATTTACTATTCCTTAAAGGTGAAAATATATGGGATGAATGAACAATGTACGTGCAACTTTATACAATATATAAATCTATGTTTTCATTAATATTTTGCAGAACTAACAGACAGACTCAAAGTGTTTCAGACTCTGAGTGTTTCCTGTGTTGACTCAAAGTTTGTGTGCTTCCTGAGTGACTCAAAGTCTGAGGGTTTCTTGCGTTGACACTTATCAAAGTTTGATAAGTGCCAAAGCATGAAAACCACGGGCCATGACTCATTCTGCTACTTCTGCTAAATATTAATAAAAATATACAAACACTCACATTTTAAGTTCTACTTTTCCCGTTTGCATAACAACACCAGTAAAATATATATATCGAAATATTTATAAATACATTCTTAATACTACATTTTTTAGTGGAAGCATGCACTAAGTAAAATATTCATCTATGATGTTTCGATTTAAGGAGACATCTACATACTGTGTAAAACTATTGACTAGCAAATGCATATTTATATAATGGAAGCGATGAATATTTATTCCGGAAAGACTTCCGATAAGTCACGTCCCCAAACTAACACCCGTCGCCAATGTGACAATTTATTTAATTAAAGTAGCTCCTACGGTAGCACTATAATGAGTCAATCACTTTATGCTCTTTTGATCAACGTATTTTCAGGACTAACAATTCAAAAATTGATGTAAATAAACCGCTACCTACCACTTCTCTTCAGTACCTTTCCTAGCTTTTGTTTATCTAGACATTCGAGACCACCTCTCTGTCGCGCTTTTTGTCTATCTTTCTCTCTTTTCTTCTCACACACTCAAATAAACATATCTTTTATCGTTAACTTTTATCTTTTAATTATTTCATTCATTGGCCTACGGCCATGTTGCAGTACCACCTTGTAGAATTTTCAGTCGAATGAATGAAACCCAGTGTTTTTGTTAAACCTCATATTTATTCTGTCGGTCTCTTTCTCCGAACCTTTACGTTTCAGGAATGTAATCACCAACGCTGGTGCCAAGCGATGGCGGGAGGACAAACACAGACACAAAGACACACACATACACACCCCTGTGTATATACAAACATGGATCTATATATTTTAAACATGCGATTTATGGAGAAAATTGTGCAACACCCAAGAAGTGGATAAATGTCCTGGACCTCTTCTTTACAGATAACATCCATTACGTTAAGGTGACACCGAGGATTTTCTCAGATCATAACTTAATAAAACTAACAATGTATGGTCCGTAGAAGACTACATATATGCAGGTTACTAGAAGCTCCCAACTCTCCTCCATTCTGAACTTCCATAAAGCTTATTGGAAGGGCATCAAGAAAGCGGTAATGCAAAAAAAACCCGGTCTACCAGTCTCTCTACGCAAAATATCGACATAAAGCTGCAGCAGTGCTACCGAAAATAGTTACCCGTTCGGGATAAGCTCTACAGACACGGCTCGAGAAACACAGGGCCGACCTGCCCGAGATGCGATCAGAGCGACGAAACCGTCCTGCACGCACTCGTGCAGTGCTAACCATTTCCGACCAGTGGGGTTATGTCGAAAGACTGCTGTCACATGTGGGACGAGTCGGTTTATCAGCTGAGTCTATCGTCAATATCGTCACGCCTTCTTCCTTCAAACGAGAATGAAGAGCTATATTCACCATACTTGTGGCTATGGCGAAAGAATGTATCTGGTGGACGCGTCTGAAAGGATTAGATACAAACACTTTCCGCTCTGGTCAATCTCTCATCAACTTTTTCAAGTATCACTTGAAAAGGAAAATGAGAGTAGAGAGACAAGTTTTGTCTAGCGAATGTTCCAAAAAACGATGGGTGAATGTAGCAAGGATGGCACGTATAAATGAGGAAGCCACCTTGAGCATGATCCTTTGAACCCGCAAAAATTTAAAACAGAGAGTTACTTACTTGCAAATAAATGTGCTAACATGGGACATTATTGACCGAGGTTACCGTGGTCTTTTCCGTAGGTTTTTCATTCCACGGATAAACCTTATCTGTTTCTCACTTTACACTTTACATCATGACATTTCTGTGATACACGATCCCTATTGATGGTTTTCTGTTTTTACAATCCCTTTTGATCGAAAACCTAACCCCCTTTTTTCTCCCCTAAAAGAAAAGCTCTACTTTGTAATTTGTTCCCTCTTTGTTCATCCCTGTATGGCTAATAAAGAAACATATCTATCTATCTATCTATCTATCTATCTATCTATCTATCTATCTCTATCTATATATCTATCTATCTATCTCTCTCTCTCTCTATCTCTGTATATATATATATATATATATATATATATATATATATATATATATATGTATATATATATATATCTTATAGGCGTAGAAGTTGCTGTGTGTTAAGTAGCTTGCTTACCAACGACATGGTTCTGGGTTCAGTCCCACTGCGTGGCACCTTGGGCAAGTGTCTTCTACTATAGCCTCGGGCCGGCCAAAGACTTACGTGTGAATTCGATAGACGGAAACTGAAAGAGGCCCGTCGTATATATGTGTATATATATGTATGTGTGTGTGTCTATATGTGTCTGTGTTCGTCTCCCCAACGTCGCTTGACAACCGATGGTGGTGTGTTTACCTCCTCGTAACTTAGCGGTTCGGTATAAGACCGATAGAATAAGTACTAGGCTTACAAAGAATAAGTCCTGGGGTCGATTTGCTCGATTAAAGGCGGTGCTCCAGCTTGGCCACAGTCAAATGGCTGAAACAAGTAAAGTCTTTGGCACTATGCAGTGATACCCTTTTCTAGCATAAATGTAACTCTCAGTGCCCAAGTTCCTCCAAGATCTTTCAGATATATATTACGTCATATATTTCCCGCCTACGGTCTATGGAATAGAGTCTCAAGCTCTTGTGTCTTTCCCAGTATCTTATATGCTGAATAGAGGCTTTCTTCTTCGTATAGCTTTGTTGGATTGCGTCAAGTTCTGCAATTAATTTTACACTGGTTGGTGGCCATAGCTGGGAGCAATAGTCAAAGTGGATCAGGACAAATGTCCTCCAGAAGACCATCATGGTTTCTCGACCTTCCGTCTTAAAAGTTCTAAGAATCCATCCAGTCATCCATCTGCATTTCATTGCCAAATTAACGACATGCACAAGGAAAGATGCATCATTATGCATGTAAATGCTAAGGTCTCAACACTGACTGTGTCTTTGGGATTTCAGTTCTTCCAGATTCAGTGTATTTAATTGGATTGCATTTAGATTTGCATGCTGATAGTATACGGCTTGGATCATTTCAGTATTAAACTGCATGCTATCTTTCTTGGCCCACTTATATATTCAATCTAACTCAGGTTGACGTACATAGTGTCTTCAGGGTTCTGTATTGCCTGTGAGACTAATGTATCCTCTTCATAACTTGTGTTCGTGGCTCTCTGTGTGGCCGAAGGTATATCTGAGAGGGCCATTATAAACAGTAGTGGTCCCAAGGCAATGCCTTGCGGAACACCACTCACAATTTGCGTGTCATTTGAGATGACACCATTGGCTACTACTGCTTGACTTCTATGTTTTAGAAAGTCATGCAACCATTCTCCCAATTTCCCGACTATGCCGAGATCATGCAGTTTGTGACATATCATCCCATGATCAACTTTGTCGAAAGCCTTTGCAAAGTCGAGATATATCACTTCCACATTTGAGCGGTGGAGCGGCTGTTTCAACACCCGGTCATTGTGCTGTAAGGGCTGAGTCACGAAGCTTCTTCCAGGTCGCTAGCAATTGCAGTCACCAGGTCGCTAGCCACCAGAATTTGCACAAAGTATGTACATTAGTATATGTATTTAATATTTTTTATTACACTAGATCTGCTTTTACTTCATATGTAAGTTTTCTATTAGGTATGCAAATTTCCGGGTATACCAGATCATGATTTTACAAGTCATGGGCAAGTCATGGCAAGCTGATTCGCCTTCAATCCAAGCAGGTGCGTAAACCTGACGACCCACAAAAATGGCGAAACACCGATGTCTATCACTCCTAAATAAGATTGAGGGTGAGTTATCTCGCCTATCCGTACCTAAGGTATTTTAACACCGGTAACATGAGAGGTTTATACTGCGCTATGACATTCCAGTCACCCGAAAATACACAAAGTATATACCTTATTATATGCACTTAATAATATTTATTACTTTTACTTCATATATATATATATATATAATATATTATATATGTGTGTGTGTGTGTGTGGGTGTGTCTGAGTGTACATATATCTATCGGCACCGCACACAAACACACACACACACACACACACACACACAACACACATCGATACATATATATATATATATATATATAATATATATACTATATATAGACAGATATATAGCTTGACTTCATCCGAATGAAAAATGTTTGCTAAAAACAAAGCCTAAAATTTCGGACATTACCGTTGACAATAAATTATACACCCCGTTAGAAAAAAACAGTTGGTTCTTTATACATCAGTATTGTCGATATTTTCTTAAAAATGTACTTCGTATTCGAGCTGTATTTTCTCGCGACATTTGCTCTGTTAACGTAATTACTTCTTAGAAAAACAATCCCACAACTTCTACGCACATACACAGCCACACACGCACTCGAGTCTGTATACATTATACATAGATACCTACATATATATATATATAATATATATATATATATATATATATATATATATATATATATACATATTGATATATAAATATATGATTTATGTGTAGACATATATAAATGCACTTACACACATATATGATAAAGACATACATAAATACATATATATATATATATAATGGCAGAAGAAACGTTTACATAAGTATTTTGTGTAATTAAATGTGTTCATAAAATAAAATAACAATGTGCAATTACTATTTCACTCAGTTCAGATGTTCAGCATTTATATGATAATAATAGGGAACAATGATAAGTAAAAGAAATGTCGTTGCTGCAAA
>NC_042997.1:13294734-13307234 GCF_006345805.1 Octopus sinensis | reverse complement strand
CGCACACATACCTACATATATATTTAAGAGCATACACACACGCACAGACACACACACACACATATACATATACATATATATATATATACACATATATACATACATATTCATATACATATATGTATCCACATATATATATTGATATACATTTATGTTAGGCGGCGAAGTGCTTAGCCGTACTTCGTCTGTCTTAATGTTCTGAGTTCAAATTCTTCCGACTTTACTTTTCATCCTAGCGGGGTCGATAAATTAAGTTTCAGTTGCATACTGCGGTCGATCTAATCGTCTGGGTTCCTTCCCTAAAAATTTTGGACCTTGTGCCTAGAGTAGAAAATAATATTTATTAATATGTATAGATATACATTAAAAAATAATATTTATATATCTATGAATATATACATGTGCATGTGTGTATATATATTTATATGGCTGTATATATGTTTCTCTTTATCTATCACCCTAACTATCTAGCTACCGCTCGCCCGAAGTCACACACATCAATGTACACGTATATATATGTGCATTTATAAGGGGTAATCCACATGTTTTGTGAAGTTTTATGAAAGGCAGTTCTAACTATCTTAGATGATGGTAACATTTATATAGTATTACATCTAATAAGTTGACCTGCAAATTTTGTCATTTCAGATTGAATGAGACGGCCGTAACAGCCCTTTCAAAACACGCTACTAAACACAGCTCGTCACACTTGGCTAGCTGGCAGAATGCAGTCGGGCTGTGAAGAGAATTGAGAATGTTCGCTATAACAGTTTTGCGTTAAACCGGGCAACATTCCAGAAACTTACGAAAAATCTGCAGACTGCAAGTCTGTGAAGAGCCATTTTTTCGGCCGCAAGAGAATCATCTAATTGTACTATGTTCTCTCTGGCCTACGATCAACAAAGACTACATTGTGGAGAGTTTTAGAGAGTTCTCGGAGTGATTTCATTGCAAATGGCCAGAGTGCCTGCACCAAGTCAATGCGCCATCCTGACAACCAACTACTTAACAGAGATTGGATTGAAAACTGTCACTCTAAAGTCATAGAGAGTAAGGCCTAGAATGTAGGTACATTCTAGGCCTTACTCTCTATAACTTTAGAGTGTTTTGTAAGATGAAGGAAACGATGTAGCAGGTTGTGCAAAGACTTTTGGAGAAATTCCTTTTACACGAACTTCATGAAATGGCTGACGAAGTGTATTGAAACCAGAGGAATTGATTTTAAATAGATTAGTGCTTTGTCGTTCTCTGAAATTAACAAATGTATCTCCGGATAAAGTCTCAAAACCTCTGGAAGTTACCTTGTGTACAAACAAACAAACATACATACGTACATACATACATACATACATACATACATACATACATACATACATACATACATGCATACATACATACATACATACATACATACATACATACAAATATACGTTTTTAAGAAACAATTTAATCTCCTGCCGTCTAAGGGCCCAGATGAGCCAATATCAAGGCAAGAGATTCAAAAGGAAGCAGTAGTGTCGAACTCACGCCTTCACCAAAAACCAATCGCGGTGTCTCAGCATGGCCACAACCTAAGGGCTGAAACGTGTAAAATAGTAAAATAATACATATATATATATATATGCTATCGTTTTTAACAATGGCACGCGAGGTAGATAAAATTGTAAAAACCTTTTGGATGGAATGGACAAAGAATGGCCGTAGGACTCGAGCCCAATCTTCTGCATATATAAAAAGGCGTTCATGCATGTATGCGTTTGTGTACAGTGTGTTAGGTTAAATTTAATGACCGTTTGGATCGCATTTGTTCACGAGCAGCTTATTGTATTGGGGAACAGCAAACAGTGATATGGGGATAAAGATTAAAGCTATAGCAGAAGAAAATATCTGGTATGGAGGACTGGAAGCACCTGAATATTGGAAGAGATTTACCTTATTATGATCATTCACGCCGAGTATCAAAATGACCACATTATGACTGCTCCTCAAGGCTCAATGTGCAACTTCAAGGCTGCAAGACTTAACATGGTCAGCTGCTACGTGACCACAGATCTGTAAGGCACTTAGCAAGCGTTCTGAATTCGTCCGGACACCCGCATTTCATTATTTTTCTTGAGTCCTACTTCTCATAAAACGGTAATTGGTAAGTCTTCTCTCATCTCTGGGTACAAACATGTTCGCTCCACTTGTATCGTTTGTTTCCTTTGAGAAGGATGCGCTTCATAAGTAATCGCTGTTATGAAAATCATGCTGATGAACAACTAAATAAGCAGTAATATATAAATACATACATATATATTTATATGTAATTATCTATCTATCTACCTATCAATCTTTTTATATATATATATACACACATACGTATATATGTATATCTTGTTTCCATGACGTATAAGTGGCCAACATCACAAAAGTATTTCTGAACGGGACGCTGGTTTGCTGCTTTATTCAAGACGAACGAGTTTGGACGAATGGGACAACTGAATTACGCCGACTTTATTTTTACCAATCCTGAATCGATGAAAGGCAAATTTGACCTCGGTGGAATTTGAACACAGAGTCTAAAGAGTAGGAAGGAATGCAGCTAAGTAATTTGTCCGATGTGCCAAAAATTCTGTTAGTTCACCGTCATAAATTAAGCATTACGTAACACATACATATTTCTTTTCATGGCATTCATGGGTTGAAAAAATAGCTCGAATGGGTTGGGGTTTTGTAGGCATTTACAAAAAATTCTTACATTTCAGCTAAGAACCTTCAAAGTTCTTAATATCAGAACTGGTATATATTATATATGCTATATATTTCATTATTGGAGATGTGTTTTAAAGTTATAAAACAGTTTTGATATATTGTCGTGCACCATAACATCTTTTTCGCACAGACCCATTAATTTTATATTAATATTCCCGGACATATACACACATTTTGGATATGGTTACATATTTCCACATATAGATATACAAACACACATGTACATGGGCACTCATGTATATATATGTAAACAGTTGTGCACACTTATATATATATATATATATATATATATATATATATATATATAATGCAAATATATATATAATATATATATATATATATAATATATATATATATATATATATGTACGTATATACACACAAATGCACATAAATACACGCGTATGCACACGCACGAACGCCAACACGCACAAACACAAATAACCGATTTTTATCTTAGCATGAGAACGCTTTCCCTTATCTTAGATATATTCAAGTGTATACAGAAATATTTATAAAATTTGTATAAGTATATGCCTTAAGTAATATATTGTTATTGGAATATTATGATAAATATCAATACGATATCTTTAATAACATTTTCTTACACTGTTTCATCCACAATAAAATATATATAGTCTGTCTGTCCAACATTTACGCCTAAAATATGCAACTTTTCCAAGGATACGTAGGACCTATTTTCTTCAGTCTTCATAACCATATTTTGTAAGATGTAAGTAAAATATACGACGTCTTGTCTGTAACAAAATGTTTCGCTTGCAGAAAGAAAAACTCATATGCAACATAGCTGTTTATTATCTTAGAGATTTTCATATTTTATTAAATAAAAAGGACATTGAATATATATATATATATATTATATATATATATATATATATATATATAATATATTATATATATATATATATATATATATATAATATATATATATATATATATATAATATATATATATATATATATATAAATATATATATATATATATATTATATATACATATTTATATATATACATATATATATACATATACATATATATACATATATATATATATATATATGTGTGGTGTGTGTGTGGTGTGTATGAGTGTCTGTGTGTGTGTTGATACATAGATGGTTTAGGGAGATGGATGTGTGCATACCTACATATATACACATATACACACACACATACACACACACACACACACGCATATATATATATATATAACTAGATATTACTTACATATGTACAACATATATATGTATATACATACATATACATTCATATATATATGTATTATGATATACATATATACGTATGTGTGTGTATATATATATAAATAGATTGATAGGTAGATAGATAATTACATATAAATATATATGTCTGTATTTATGTATTACTGCTTATTTAGTTGTTCATCAGCATGATTTTCATAACAGCGATTACTTATGAAGCGCATCCTTCCCAAAGGAAACAAACGATACAAGTGGAGCGAACATTTTTGTACCCAGAGATGAGAGAAGACTTACCACTTCCTTGTGTCGAACTTTTTAGCTTTCAGAGCTATATCGTATATAATATGCATTTTTTATAAGTATCTAATATGGAATTGTAAATAAGTATATGGCATATAATTTAAGCGCAATATTCGAAACTAGTTTTGTAAGGGAAGAAATTGACAAATATGTGCAATGTAGTATGAGGGCTTTTGTCTGGTTTGCAAAAGATAAATTTGCATCATCAGTAATATACATTTATATGAGGCACGAATATATGAATATGTCTCCGGATAACTTTTAATACTCCATTTATATTATTTCTGGTCAACGCCTGCAGGAATAGCATAACAAATGGGCATTCCAGACTGATGATATTCTGGGGGTGAGAGATTGGATAACATCGTTAGTGAGTTTGGATTTAGATGCAACAAAGTTTGCAAGGGGTAGAGAACCGAGTGGTTGAAATTAGACAGCTAGCTTTCAGGACCAGAAGCAATTAAAGTGCTGGTGCAAAAGATAGAGAGCACAACTGTGGACAGAGACTGGAGTATATCAGTTATTAAATACTGATAACCGAGTTGCTTCCATATAAATAGTGCTCCGTATGAACAGAGTTCAAGATGTCTGTATGCGTTTCAGATGCTGAAACTGTACTCTGTCCTGGGTTTCGTTCGTATTTCTAACATGTCGGCAACTTTTATACGTAAGATAAATCTTTGAGATATAGGTCTAGTTTTGTTAAGGATTTGCATTCGTCAGGAGAGATCCTCAGTGATAATGAGTTTCAGTATTATGAGTTTTAGATCAGTACCGGTAATTTTTAGTGTGTGTAGGGGCGATGTGGTTTTCGGGTTATGGGAACTGCTTACGTTTTGCATTTTTATTTCTTTTGCTATTACATGAGACAAGGTTAACGCTCGTTAGCATTGAAGAATACTCGAACGATTTCTGTTTGTGGAATCAATGCAGGTTTAGCTGGCGAGTACTCGGTTGCGTGTGAATGAGGTATAGCCGTAGAAGATTAGGGAGGTATTATGGCCATATCATCTGCGTAAAAGTGGGTGATATTGGATGTGGTAGTCAGTAGGTTACTAATATATAAAAGTGACCACAAAACTTTTTGACTTATGCATACATGTCTATATGCTTACTTGTGTTAAAAAATGTATTGCACAAGCCATTTTCAAATTTTGAGCATTGATGAAATCTATTTTACCAATTAAATATATTTTAATTGATAAACAGTTTTAGATTAACGTTTGTAATTTTCAGTGGAAATTCCCGAATGTATATCAAGTACAGTATTTATGTTGATTGGTCAAATCATTTTTGCAAAATTCTTGCATGTTTATATTTGTCATGAATTTGTCATACTACAATTGCAAATTCAATTATAGACAGATATTTGGATAAATGTTAGGAACTCGCCACCATGACAACACGAAAACAATTAATAACTTAAAAGATGAAAGTATTTTTATAAATATGATATTACTTGCTAAAGTTTCGAATTCCCCAACCTCCACGAAATTTTTCCGATGATTCATATAACAGTATGGAAAAAACGATTTATAAAAACAAAAATTAGAAGAACATAAAATTATAAAGAATGTTAATATGGCAAAATGAAGAATGTACAGAACAGAAAAATCTAATATGACTAGTATTGAAACTTTTCTCATAAATTATCCACAAGTCTGCTTTTCTTTATCTAGCATTTCACCCGTCAAGTAAAGATTTAAACTGTTGTTCTACTTCTTTGTTTTTCATTATCTCCTCTTTTGTTTTCATAACTTCTTCTGTATTTAAAGAATTTGCATGTGGTGTATATCTACAGGTACAATACGAAATAGAGAAAAGAAAAAAGAAAACATAAAACCGAATGAGGAATATTCGAAACATCCTATTACATACAAAAAATTATATTTATCAAAGTAAACTGAAGTCCATATTTTTACCTGCTGTCATATTACGTAAGATGCATGTTGCAATATCTTTATTTTTTTATTTAAAATTCATTTCTTTTAATAACATATTGACAATGTTAATAGTTTGATTGATTTGTTTTTGTCAAGAAAAAAATGAATTTTAAGAAATGACGTTTTTTTTTATCACGTTCTTTGCTGTATTTCTGTTAAGCTAAGGAGAAAAAAAAATCATATTTTTCTATTTATTTTTAGGCTGCTCATATTTTTTAAGGAAGCAATTAATTTTTCTTTTCTTTTCAAGATGATAATTCTATTTTCTGAATGCTTTTCATTTTCAGTTGTTTTCATTCCTATTCATTTGAAAAGATGCACATCTGTTTCTTCTACTCAAACACACTGAGGCGATGATATTGCCAAAACATTAAGAATAGAAATACCAATATTATGATTTAGAATAATTAGAAACCCATAAAAAACATCGTGTATAATAATGTTGTTGTATCTATTGTCATTATATTTATTGTTTATGTTGTTTAGAGCGAAGTTTAGTAACAATTCAAAGTGCAAAATGAAATAAAATGTTGGCCATTAATATCTTTAGAGGTGCCTCTAGTCCTGGTGAGATATCTGAATTGTCTTTTTAAAATATAGTCGGTAGATGGCAGAAATGGTAGACGTCCGGTAAAATGCCTTGTTATTTGGCTGCGCCAAATAGGTTTTGAGTTCAAATCTCCCAAAATAAGAAGTTTGCATTTTCTAATTCTGTGGCCGATGAGCAGTGGTCAAGGAATACATTTAATCTAGTTGACCAACCTTTACCCAAGAATTTTTTTTATCCTTCACTTATCTTAATTATTTTACTGCAGTCATGATAGGGTACAGTCTCGAAGGATTTTAGTCGAAGAAATCGCCCCATTAGTTATGTATTTTAATCTGATACAACGGTCTCTTTTCTATCGGTTTCATTTGCTGAACTGCTATGTTATGGAAACATAAAGAAACAACACCAATTTTCAAGCGGAATGGGGAAACCGTACAAGCGCGCGCGCACACACACACACATACATATACACACTCCTTTTTTTTCTTTCAGTTGTTTCAGTTCTTTGACTGCAGATATTCTGGGGTACCCCCTTGAAGGATTTCAGTCGAACGAATGAATCCAAGTATTTATGAAAGCCCGTCACTTATTCACGCAACCTCTTTTGCCGAACTTCTAAGTTTTTGGGACATAAGAAAACAGAATACTGGTTATCGAGTGACGATGGTGTAAACAATAACACATAACACGCATATACATTTATATAGATCTATATACATGTGTGCACGCACGCGTAAGAAAGTGCGTGGCCTAGTGGTTAGTGTAATCGGTTCTCGAACGTAAGGTTGCGTGTTCGATTCCAGGTTGCAAGTTGTGTCCTTGAGCAAGACACTTCATTTCATGTTGCTCCAGTCCACTCAGCTGCCAAAAATAAGTAGTACCTGTCGTTCAAGCTGGCTGTTCTGTTGATCGAATCAGCTGAAACACTCGTCGTCATAACCGACTGAGTGTCCCAGCTATATGTATATATATATATATATATATATATAATATATATATATATATATATATATATATATATATATATATATATATATATATATATATAAATATATATATATATAAATATATATATATATGAACAGGATAAACTATCCATATAATACAGAAACAAAATCGTTATCGCCCAGCCATGATTCTCGAAGTCACATCTTTGTGATTACGCATGAAGTGCTTTACCTTTAAGCCAAACTGCCCAGTAAGGAATTGTTCTGCGATTTTAGGATTTATAAATCTAGCTTTATAAGACGCTAACGTTAAATTCAACTTACAATGAAAGTAAACAAAGTTTGCTTTAGAATCGTTGAGATGTATTGAAAGATACAGAAATAACTTTTTCTCAAACGCCTGATAATGCTAATACAATGGCATGAACAGGATAAACTATCCATATATTGAAGAAAAAATCGTTACTGCCAGCTATGAGACTCGAACTTACATATCTGTGATTACACTTTGAGTGCTAGATAGTTTATCCTGTTCATGCCATTGTATTAGCATTATCATGCGTTTGAGAATAAATTATTTCTGTATCTTTCTATACATCACAATGCTTCTAAATCAAAATTGTTTATTTTCATCGTACGTTATATATACGTATGTTTGTATATATGTATGTATGTGGAAGCACTCCGTCGGTTATGACGATGAGGGTTCCGGTTGATCCGAATCAACGGAACAGCCTGCTCGTGAAATTAACGTGTAAGTGGCTGAGCACTCCACAGACACGTGCACCCTTAACGTAGTTCTCGGGGATATTCAGCGTGACACAGAGAGTGACAAGGCCGGCCTCTTGAAATACAGGTACAGCAGAAACAGGAAGTAAGAGTGAGAGAAAGTTGTGGTGAAAGAGTACAGCAGGGATCACTACCATCCCCTGCCGGAGCCTCGTGGAGCTTTTAGGTGTTTTCGCTCAATAAACACTCACAACGCCCGGTCTGGGAATCGAAACCGCGATCCTATGACCGCGAGTCCGCTGCCCTAACCTCTGGGCCATTGCGCATCCACATGTATGTATGTATGTATGTATGTATGTACATACATTTATCAATTTATGTTGCAAGATTCCTTATGCGAAATCCTGTGTTGAAACCGATACTGTTGTATTTCGGGATAATCATTTACTTATTTATTTTTGCCAAATAAACACACGCACTCTATATTTTTTCTTCCCTCATGTATTACTATTCTTATTTTATGTTCATTGTTCTGAAATCTTTCGTCACACACCTGTGACCTCTTCAGCGACAATTTTTAATCGACACATATTTAATCGAATATTTGAAATAATTAAAGCAAATTGCCACACAAAATGTGTCACTGAAGAGGTAACAGATGTGCGACGAGAGATTTCCGGACAATGGATATGAGTTAAAATAATATGATAAGAAAAGTAATAAACAAGTGAAGAAAACAACGTAGTGCGGGTGTTTATTTAAGAAACAAAATAAAAAAATGACCATCCCGAAATACAACAATATATATATACACGGTCTTTCACATAGCTTCCGACTGCCAAATTCATTCAAATGCCATTAGTCGGGCAAGACGATATGGTTAGCGGGAGCACTGCACAGACATGCCTTAGCTTTGTTCTCTGGGAGATTCAGCGTAACACAAAATGTTGCATTGTTGGCCCACTTAACAACAAGTAAAACTCATTTTGCCAGTTGATTGGACTGAAGCAACGTGAAATAAAAAATTCTCCGAGGTGGGAGTGAACCCGGAGGAACGTCATGGCAAAGCGAGCTTCTTAACCACACAGGCAATCTCAGTTACAAGAATTCGTAAAGAAAACCGATGATTCTAAGTGTCAAATAATCCTAAATCCAGACTTATTTGTATAACGTTGATTATTTTCTAAACGAAGCTGATCTGCAATGAACTTTCCAGTTTCCTTACTATTAAAACATGGAAGCAAATAACACAATCGTAGTAATCTTAAGTATTTTCTGATTATAAGCAGTTTAATCAGAAAAATTACCCAAGTGATATAAGAAAGGCGTCAATTCACAAAATCATCACTCCGCTTTTTAAATACCTTGATATAATGTTCCGTTATTATGAAAATTCATTAGCAAATATTGTAGAGCACTTTCTGTTGTACAACGCAGTCTACTATAGTAGTTTCGTAAATGTGCGTGAATGATCTAATACACGATCTCATTTAACACAGATTTCTGTAGAATAAACATCAGCTAGATTCTTAGAACTCATACAATATACCTTATCAAATGTTCAGCACAAAAGTACTCCTAGATGGAAAAATTAAAATATCTTAATCGAATATTTGAAATAATTAAAGCAAATTAACATACAAAAAAATCACGATGATATTAAATTCAGATACGATATATTAATACTTCATCTAATTTTCAGTAATCTAAGAGAATATCTATTTTTCTGATGAAGTGCTAATGTACAACTCTGATCTTTTGTATTGCTTTGTAAATTTGCTGATGTACTTCATAGTTGTGGTCTTATATTTAAAATCACATTGCCGATATGACGCAATGCTACATGAATAAATTATGTAGAAGTGCTAAATTCTTCTAGCTAGCATAATGCAATATAAAACGTGTCAAATCTATTGGAATTTCCTTGTATATTTTGTTTGGTTTCTTTCATTTCTTTTAAGACAAATTAATTAATTAATTTTTTTTATGTGGGTGGAGGGAAAGAACGGTAATCATATCAAATCCTCGTATAATGTATTCAAAGATGTATAACTTTCTGTCAAAAGACAGCAAGGTATACATCATGCAGTACTGATATTGTTCGACTCAATACGCGTATGTGTGTGTGTGTGTGTGTCTACCTTATGATTAGGAAAGATCGAAGGTTTTCTACCAGAGGGTTCTTGAAACCAATATCCACACTCTCTTGCATACACACACACACGGATGCACACGCACACACAGACACACAAGAGCACGTATATATATATATATATATATATATATATATGGTTGGACTCAATAATGGAAACACCTAGCAACATAGCATCATAATTTTGAAATACCCGTCAAAAGCTTGTTTATTTTATGCTTTTTGATTGATCATTAATGTTGCTTAATGTTTTACTAAAATTGCTATTTCTTTTCAGATATCATCAGAAAAAGGTAATTAAAATTCATTAAAATGACAGATCTATCGCACTTTCAAAGAGGTCAAATTGATGGTGCTCGTATTGCAGGCGCTAGCGTAACGAAAACATCCGAAATGTTCGGTGTATCAAGAAGTACTGTCTAGAAAGTAATGACAGCCTTTAACAAAGAGGTGAAAATCCCTCCTCGTCGAAATAAGACTCCGAAAGAATATCAAAACGTTCATATAGGGATTGTCGGATATTTACGCGAATTTTTAGAAAGGATCACAAAAGTACAGCTCCCAAAATTACTGCAGAGCTTAATGACCACATCGAGAACCCAGTTTCCCTGAAACTGTTTGTCGGGAGCTGCACAAAGCCGGATTTCACGACAGGGCTGCAATCATAAAGCCACTAGTTTCGAAAACAAACGTTGTAAAGCGTTTAGAGTGGAGTAAAACCTACAGAATTTGTCCCTAGAGCAGTAGGAGAATGTTATTTTCTCTGACGATTCATCCTTTATCTTATTTCCAACCACTGGCCGAGTATCTGTGTGAAGACAGCCAAAAGAAGGATTTGAGTCAGACTACCTTCTTCCAACCGTTAAACATGGAGGAGGATTCGTGATGATCTGGGGGTGGGGGCTATATCTTGGAAATCCACCGGCCCAATGGTTTGCCTCCATGACAGAATTTATAGTCAAGACTATTTAAGCATTTTATCCGATCAAATCCATCCTATGGTTGTGGAACTATTTCCGGAGGGAAACGCAATCTTTCAGGATGACAATGCACCAATTCACACAGCTAAAGGTCTTACTGAATGGCAAGAGGAACATTCTTATCTGGTCACCACAGTCCCTTGATCTCAATATTATTGAACATTTACGGTGCATTTTAGAAAAAAACAGTAATTCAAACCTTGTACGGGCTTACACTTCGTAGAATACAAGTTATAATTACTGCCAAAGACGGTCCTACCCAATGTTAAAATTAATTTGTTTGAAATTGTAAGGAGGAACCTTTATATGGGCCCTGTATGTATGTATGTATGTATGTATGTATGTATGTATGTATGTATGTATCTATCTATCTATCTATATATATATTTAGATCTATATATATATAGGGAGAGTTTACGAAAAAAACAAAGGACAAAGACAGGTGGTTTACAAAACAAACAGATGTATTAGTATAACGCTCAGGAATAGAAAACGTATTTTACGTTTCGAGCCTACGCTCTTCTACAGAAAGGGACAGAAAAAACAAGGAGAGAAAAAATGTGTGTAGTGGCTAACGATATATCATGGCGACTGATATTTATATATATATATATATATGTGTGTATGTGCCTGTGTGTGTGTGGTGTGTGTATATATATATATATGTGTGTGCCTGTGTGTGTGTGTGTGGCGTGTGTATATATATATATACATATATATATATATATATATATATATTATATATATAATATATATATATATATATATATATATATATATATATATAATGTGTGAGGTAGCGTTCGTGCATGCGTTTCTGATGAAGGAAATATGAAGCAAATCAAATTTGTCAAGTGTGAAGACAAGAGTGTAATTGCCAGATTTGCAGTAAGACTTATCTCTTTAAAC
>NC_042997.1:13272234-13292234 GCF_006345805.1 Octopus sinensis | reverse complement strand
ACACACACAGGCACACACACACACACACACACACACACACACACACACATATATATATATATATATATATACATATATACGACAGGGCCTCTTTCAGTTTCCGTCTACCAAATCCACTCACAAGGCATTGGTCGGCCCAGGGCTATAGCAGAAGACTGAAACCGCAACCATGTGGTTGGTTAGCAAGCTACTTACCACACAGCCACTCCTGCGCCTATATATATATATATATATATATATATATATATGTGTGTGTGGTGTGTGTGTGTGTGGTGTGTGTGTGTGTTGTGTGTGTGTGTGTGTGTGTGTGTGTGTATGGATGTATGCATATGTTTGTGTATCTGTCCTCCTGCTATCACTTGACAACCGATATTGGTATGTTTACGCCCCAGTAACTTTGCAGTTCGGCAAAAGTGACCAATAGAATAAATACTAGATTTACAAAAATTATATCCTGGGATCGATTTGTTCGACTAAAGGTGGTGCTCCATCATGGCTGCATTCAAATGATTGAAACGAGTAAAAAATAAAAGAATATATAAACACATGCAGATGCTTATGTATAAATATCTGTATATGTGTATGTATGAGTGTGTATGTGAATATATATATATTTATGTGTGTGTGTATTTGTGTGTATGTTCGTGTGTATGTACGTGAGACAATTCGTGGTAACTCATGCTGCGTGGGGTTTAAATTATCGAGACTCCTGTGATCTAAATGTCTCTCAATTTGGTATTTAGATCAAGATAGGATGAAAGTAAAGAGCAGTGGACTCTGTTGAGCTTGAACAGTGGCGGCTGGTGGGCATTTACCTGAACACGACAAAGTCCAGGAAAACGACAAAAGCTTACTGATATGACAAAAGATTACTTATATGATACGAGTGTTAGTTGAGGACGAACGATCCAACAAGCGTGTAGGTATGCAATACCAGGGAATTTGGTTAAGACAGGAGCAATTATTGACTCGCTAATTTGTATGAAAGGGGTTTTGAAGAGCGGGTCTCCACCATCTAAAATTCCTAATTTAAGCAGTTTACGACGCCCTACCTGTCAATGCAACTTGTTCTCCTGGGGAAACGTGGTGTAATTTGCTTTCTACCTGTACCTGATATGAAGGACACTGGAATACATCCTCAGTTCCTGAAAAGGTCCTGAAGTACCTTTGTCAAGGGTGTTGCGAAGGAGCCGCCAGCTGCCTGTTTAACGTTTTTGGGACTACAGGCAACACCACGAGACTGGGAACTGAGAAACGACATCCGGGAACAACTAAAATTCCCAGAAGGTATCGCATTTACATTGTTAAGGTCACACTTGGGGCTGAATCCAGGCAGGTGTTTTACAAAGAACTCTCCATTTCCTGGTAGATCAATAGTGAGGAAGCGAATGAGAAAAATAGCAAGTTTGCCTTTATACAGGCCTTGTAAAATTTAGTCTGTCACTTTTTAAACAAACTTGAATATCTCATTATTTCAATATCGCCAGACAGTTTACGGTGAAGAAATTCGCGTCTTACGATATTCAGTGCCAGCTCATTACCCGATTATTTAGACTTTTTACGCGGATGTCTTAATAACAACAGCGCGATTGCACATTTTGATATGTTCATGCTTCGAACGATTTTTTGTCATGCATAGTTACAAAGAAACAAAGTTACATACAATAGTAATGATATGCAAACTCACTAGATACAAATAATTATGGCATTATGTAATAAAATAAGAATTATATTTTACCAGGAGACAAATTTTGTTTCTGAAAATTCGATGCGTCTGCCGAGACACGACCAGAACAATTATCCAAGGGAAATAAAGCAGAAAAAATCGAATTTTTACTATTATATTCTCTCACCACTAGAAAACAACAACCTTTTAGGTGTCGAAATTTGATTTAATTTCCCCAAATTGAAATTTTCAATATTCATATGTACAATAGCTATCACACTGAGCGTCTAGATGTAAAACTTTAGCTGTGTTAAAAGCTAATAATACAGGTAGTTCTCATAATGTACAATGAATGGAAATTAAAGCATGGTTTAGTTTGGTGTACATTGTGCCAAATAATATATGTGTATGTTTTTGTGTGTGTATGTTGAGTGTGTAGTAATGATTATATGTGTGTCTGTAAAGATGTTTATAATATTTATCATGCATGTAAAAAAAAGTAGGGCAGTATGTCATCTCAGAGAAATATTTCAAAGAGATTTGTGTGCTTAAAACACCTGACCAGCCATCACAAATATAAGTGAATAGTGCTTGTGTATAGAAAGAATGATTCTTTCTATAACCGAAACAAGCTATCGATTGAACAGGAGATCAACAATTAAATGAGGGGACCGAATCAGATCCAAACAACGACTTTCTATAATCCACCCACGTTGTATGTATACATGTATGTATGCATGTATGTATGTAAGTATGTATGTACGTATGTATGTATGTATGTACGTACGTATGTATGTTTGTATGTATGTATGAATGTATGTATGTACGTATGTATGTATCCATGTATGTATGTATGTACGTTTTTATGTATATACGTATGTATGTATGTACGTATTATGTTTGTATGTATGTATGTATGTATGTATGTATTTATGTATGTTATTATTTTGTTTTATTTTAAGATTCCTTGTAATTAGATAAAGAGCTGGCTTCCAACCTAGATTCAAGGCTCCTTAGTTGGAATTTCAACATCAACAGGGTATTTTTGCATGTATATATGTACATGTGCAGTATTTGAAGTCAGTGCATGTGCAGATTTGTGTTTGTTTTATGCATGTATTCTCATGCATGTAGACTCGAGTGTATATAATTAAATAATAAGCTTTTGATAAGTTTTACGGGATTTTACAGTTCTAGTGATGGCTTGGATCTATTATCTTCGAACAAACGTTCTCCTTTCTGCTTTTGAGAAGCCTAATTTCTCAAGATTGGTATTGATGTAATGTGTATCTCAGTGCCCCAATAATATGTATCCCAGCGCCCCAATAATTACAAGTGTAAAACTGATCTTGTAATCTGGATAGAGTAGCTGTACATTACTCAATAGTTCTGCGTAGGTATTTTCTTTCTCGTTAATCTTTACCTTTATGTTAACCTCCGCTGGGAAGCTTCTTTCCACAACTGTAAGCAGGTTCTCTTTCCTACTCCAGATCACTATGTTAGGTCTATCACATTTCCATTTTATTATATTTCCATTTTATTTCACTGAGCTATTCCACCAGAACTCCTTCTTATTATGAGTGACTATGGCTTCTACCATATTGTAGATTCTTGTTTCTTTAGCTTAAGGGTTATTCTTTCGTCGGATTACAATAAACATTGTCTTAGCTACACCATGACTCGTCAGTAGATAATGCCACGTTGACTGTTTTCAGACAACTGCTTATGATGTGGGTGATATTTTCTGTGTTAACTCCACAAAATCTGCATCGGTTATCACATTTTGCTGTTTTTACTGCGTCCCTTTTGTACATCAGGTACTTGGTTAATATTTCCTGTTCCTGGATTGCAAACACAGACCCTTGAAAGTGGGAGTTAGTAATCCGGTTGTTAGTCCATGATAGACTGTTTTGATGGTCAATGTTACTATAATCCTAGAGCTTTCTGCTAACATATCCATGCATGATCTTCTACTAATATACGCTCATCCTTTCATCTGATGATATAGTGCAGTAGAGCCGTGCGACTTCTTTGGACATGTATTTAAGGTGATCATACAAGGAATGCTACTGCAGGAGATGCTTTCCAAATCCTATGATAGCCTCATGTATGCTAAGTTGGTCAAGGGATGCACTCCGACACTTGGTGGTTAAAAGATATTGCCGAAGGGATATGATATGATATATAAATATATATCAGTGGTGACTCCTACACTCGGGCTGTTCGAGTTCAGCCCGGGTATAAATTTAGAAAAGTGAACGTGAATTTGCAAACTCATTTAATTTCTGCCAACACTGACTTCAATTATGTAATTGCAGCCTATAACTCGGGATCCTTTTATTGAGCCTGGTCGCCGTTCATTTATATTCGTTCAGCGTCTGGCAGTTGTTTTGAGGTATTCTGTGTCAAAAAATATAATTCGTAGCAGACATTCTCTCGACATCGTTCACACGCGCCTGACACGGGCCCGAGTTGTTATTTTTAATCGTAAAAATTTAAAATAATTCAAACTCAATATTTTCTTGAAACAATAAATTTCTATAGAGATTAGGATTTAATTCCAATCTATGAAAAGTTTCCATTCTAAAATATCATCCAGCCATTCGGGCTAATACGAACGAGCCTGGTAGGTGTAAAAGACTAAATGGCATCTCTTGTGAAGTATGCAGGCGACAGTCAGATCGCTCATGCTTGTTTATTCTGTACATCTGTGTGTAAAGATCACTTGTATTTTGCAGGGTTGTTATATTTTTACCCTTAAATTAGAAATGGAGAAAGTCATAGTACTTGATATTAAAAACAAGCCATTTGGGGCTAGAAATATTGCAGAAAACGAAGGCCGACTCCTTCATTGAAAACTAAATTTGGAACTCAAACATTCCAGATGAAATGGTATGAACAGATTGATTGGCTTTGTGCAAGTAGCGTCACAGGGAAACTCTACACCTGGCCAAAAGCTAATCAGTCATGGATAGATGGAGGCTATAATAATTTTAAAAACACCCTGAATGATTGTAAGTATCACAGTAAATCAGTGAGTCATTTAAGCATTGATAGCTGTAAAAGCTTGAAAACTTTCGGGCTGTACGATATTGTGACAGCTATTAGTGAGCCTGCTAAACTGGAAAAAGAACGACGTAACAAAGCAGCTGAAGAAAATTGACAAAGCAGTTAACAAATACAGTGATGTTCCTGTGTAAACAAGAGTTGCCTTTATGTGGAAATGATGAAGGAAGTGACAGCCTTAGTAGAGGAAATTACCGCGAACTATAGCAGTGCTTTGCTGAAATCGACAGCGTGTTTGCTTTTAGACTTTCTACTAAAGAAGGGTTGAAACAGTGTTCAGGAGTCTCAAATACAATACAAGATGACCTAATACAAGCGATTGGAAATGTCATCTCTGATGATATTTGAAGCGAAGTTGATAAAGCTCAGTTCATGTATGTGCAAGCCGACAAAACTACAGACTGTGTAATGCATGCCCAACTGTCAATCGTAATAAGATATGCATATGAAGACAAAACATGTGAACGATATCTTGGATTCTACGAAGTCAGTGATAATAAAATTGCTATAAGACTGGCTAACGTGATCGCAACAGCGTTGAACTCCTTCAGTGACGCTACAGATAAATTAGTGAGCCAGACTTACGACGGAGCAGCTGTAATGCAGGAACGCCAAACGGAGTACAGAGCATATGGCCCAGTGGTTAGGGCAGCGGACTCGCGGTCATAGGATCGCGGTTTCGATTCCCAGACCGGGCGTGGTGAGTGTTTATTGAGCGAAAACACCTAAAGCTCCACGAGGCTCCGGCAGGGGATGATGGGGATCCCTGCTGTACTCTTTCACCACAACTTTCTCTCACTCTTACTTCCTGTTTCTGTTGTACCTGTATTTCAAAGGGCCGGCCTTGTCACTCTCTGTGTCACGCTGAATATCCCCGAGAACTACGTTAAGGGTACACGTGTCTGTGGAGTGCTCAGCCACTTACATGTTAATTTCACAAGCAGGCTGTTCCGTTGATTCGGATCAACGGGAACCCTCGTCGTCGTGACCGACGGAGTGCTTCCTCCACAGAGCATACTAAGGGATAAAGGAATTATACCTGCACACTTCATTCACTGCTATGCGTATAAACTTAACTTAGTGTGGAGTAAAAGTTCTGAGATTGTGAGTGGAGTAAAAATGTGTTTTTTCTCATTTACGCCCATCTAGTAAATATAAATCTTCCAGTGCCTAGTGGTAAAACGTTTTCAGGCAATTGAAATCAGTATTCCATCTCTGTGCGAAACAGAATGGCGCTATAGATCAAGAACTGTGTCATCCATAAAATTATTGCTTGAAAACTTGAAAAATACCTTCACGCGTATTCTAGGTTCTGGTGAAAGTGGGATGATAATGCACTTTGTCAAACAGACAATCTATTGGCCAAGTTGAATGATTTCACATTCAAGTTTTTTATCAATTGCTTTCATAAGATATTTTCTCAGGCTGGAAAACTTTGTCTAGAAAACAAGCATTCCTATATTTTTGAATGTAAGAGCTTAGTGAACGAGCTAAAATATATGTATATTGACAGTGATTCCAAAAAGTGCAAGTCATTCAACTCCATTTTGAAATTATTGTATAAATTGCCGTTGACTTCCGCTATGCTGGAATCAACTTATTTCCTGATTAAACAGTTTACTCATCATATTCAAATGCATTAATTTTGTATTTTGATATATTCTTTTCTACTCTAGGTACAAGACTCGAATTTTGGGGGGAAGGGACCAGTCGCTTAGATCGACCCCAGTATGCAACTTTGTCGATCCTGAAAGGATGAAAAGCAAAGTCGACTTCGGTAGAATTTGAACTAAGAACGTAAAGACTGAAAAACTACCTATTTCTTTACTACCCACAAGGGGCTAAACACAGCAGGGACAAACAAGTACAGACACACGGATTAAGTCGATTACATCGACCTCAGTGCGTAACTGGTACATATCTAATCGACCCCGAAAGGATTAAAGGCAAAGTCGACCTCGGCGGAATTTGAACTAAGAACGTAGCGGCAGACAAAATACCGCTAAGCATTTCGCCCTGCGTGCTAACATTTCTGCCAGCTAGCCGCCTTAGTTCTGCTTCAAACCCTCCACTTCACAGTAGAACGCACAGAGAATAGTGTATTTTGATATATTCCTTTCTACTCTAGGTACAAGGCCCGAAAATTTTGGGGAAGTGGCCAGTCGATTAGATTCACTCCGATACGCAACAGGTATCGACCCGGAAAGGATAAAAAACAAAGTCTATCTCGGCGGAATTTGAAATCAGCGTAAAGACAGACGGAAAACCTATTTCTATTTCTTTACTACCCACAAGGGGCTAAACACAAAGCAGAAACAAGGACAGACAAACAGATTAAGTCGATTATATCGACCCCAATGCGTATCTGGTACTTATTTAATCGATCCCCAAAAGGATGAAAGGCAAAGTCAACCTCGGCAGAATTTGAACTGAGAACGTAACCGTAGACGACCAAATACGTATTTCTTTACTACCCACAAACGGAGAGGACAAACAAGGACAGACAAACGGATTAAGTCGATTATATCGACTCGAGTGCGTAACTGGTACTTATTTAATCGACCCCGAAAGGATGAAAGGCAAAGTCGACCTCGGCGGAATTTGAACTCAGAACGTAGAGGCAGACGAAATACTGCTGAGCATTTCGCCCGGTGTGCTAACGTTTCTGCCAGCTAGCCACCTCAGTTCTGTTTCAAATCATCCACCTCACAGTAAAACGCTCAAAAATAGTGTACTTTGATATATTCTTTTCTACTCTAGGCACAAGGCCCGAAAATTTTGGAGAGGAGGCCAGTCGATTAGATCGATCCCGGTACGCAACAGGTACTTAACTTATCGACCCCGAAAAGATGAAAGGCAAAGTCGATCTCGGCGGAATTCGAACTTAACGTAAAGACAGACGGAATGCCATCAAGCATTTTGCCCGGCGTTCTAATGTTTTTTCCTGCTAACCGCCTTAGTTCTGTTTTAAATCGTCCACCTCACAGTAGAACTCACACACACGCGCGCGCGCGCACAAAGACATACAAATTGAATATATAATGATCATACAGATGATAATGATTATATTTCAGCTATGGTAACTGCTCTAGTATTTACGAATGAAAATATAAAATATCAATAGCCTCTTTGTTTTTTTATTCTTCTGTATATTTACACTAGTGAATGAATTAACTGTTAGCATTCTCTCCATGTCATACTGTTAAAGTGTATCATGACTAAGGTTGCAAGTGGCACTATACTAAGATTGTTTTTCTCCTCTCCTCAATTATTTCTTGGTAGACGGTAAAACACATTTTTATAAAGTATTTTTCTATACAGTTTTATCTGTATTAGTATTAAATTTCCATGATACGAGAGCTAAGATTCTCAAAGTAAAAAGTGCTGATTCTTCGTGACTTCTCAAATTTATGCAGAATCTGATATATCTAATTGAAATCATTGGTAAAATTCAGCATTTAACAAGAGTGTATAGGTTTAATACCAATCAGATACTTTAGCAGAAAATATTAATTGACATACGTAGAACTATGTGAAAATTGTGATCAGATAAGTTAAGGGTGCTGTTTCCTGTCACGTGTGCCGCCATTTCTCATAATGATCGCCAGAAATTCATGCAGTTGTTTTTCTAAAAATGGCCACGGAATTCCCCGACAAGATATTATTTTTTCAGTATAGCTCATATTCAACTATTAATATTGCAAGTAAGTATTTTTCTAAAACAACAAAATGTTGAAATATTGGGAATAAGAAAAACATCTTGTTAAGATCAGAAACGACTTTGAAAACATCCACTGAAAACAACACTCGTGAAATTGGAATCATACTGTAAATAGTAAAGGTAATTGCAAACTTAATGCTAGGATATTAAGTATTCCGTACTGGTACACTAAATGTAGAAGAGAAATGAACAAAACATCATTATAACCTATGGATATACATTAAGGAAGCGAGTGAGGAAATACCCTAGAGAGTCAGATATTCAATGTACATTACTAAATTAAACGCATTGTTTATAAGGATATCCAGAAATAGCAACGAAAACTAAGATCGAAAATAGATATTTGAATGATAATTGTAGCTAAGGGTCAAGTAATTAGAATAATCGCCATCAAAGCGAATGTGGACAAAAGCTAGATTTGATCAGCTAAAGAGAATTGGTCGGATATGTGACTGCAAACTAAACAGCAATTCAACAACGTACTAGTAAACATAATAATAGAAAGAAAGAAAAAAAAAGCTACATAAAAGTTATATAGAACTGTCTGACAATATGTCTATTTTTTGTTGTTGTTAACGGAAAAACATGGTAGGAGGTCATTCGACATTTGATACTGCTGTTGCTTCCGGCTTTGATGACTAATTTAATGAATTCATCACATGTGATAAAACAAATAAGTCTAAAAAACGGACACATTCACTTTAGTTTCGTTGTGGAAAGTGAATGGCTTTCTTAGCTTTAGGGAAGGTCTTTCTGACTATTTACACTGAAAGTACATGAACCACATATCGTCTATTCTGTTTCCAGGAAAAGTAAGAATATGGTTATTGTGTTTGGTACTGTTGTTGCTGATTGATTGGCAAGCTGGCAATTTTAGAAGAATATTTTCGAAGTACTTAATAGTGACCTCTTAATTATACATTTCAGTACACAAAAACAATAAGGGAAGGAAGATAAAAGAGGCACCGTAAACTAAGTATTCTGATTCGTTCGTTCAACTTTCCAAAGCATAAGAAAACATAAGAATCTGTAATATCAATCGTCCAAATTGGAGAGAAATGAAAGGAATCGACTGGGAGTCAAAAGTCTATTGTAAAACAAAATTTTTTACGATATTAGCTGGCCTTCTTTCTCATTTCAATGCCTCGATCAACTTTGCTGAATACTCCGACTAAATCCTCCTTAAACCAGATGATTTAGCATGTAGCATTCCTTCACATATATTTATATGTATATATATATATATATATATATACGCATAGTGAGTTCTGCTTATACTGTCTTTCAAACTTTCCATCTAGAAAGCCTTGAAAGTTGTGCAAAACGTTATCTAAATAGTCAATTTGTATTTAATTTATCACCCAATTTTCTTATACAAATTCTAACTTCGAATGTTCAGTTCTATGATACATACTCTTCGGTGTATACAGTAAGTATCTGCTAGTGTTACTAAGTACATATACGTACCTACGTATTTATATCACTCTACATTTCCTTTTATTCCTCGAGCGTATCCCTAAAGAACTAACATAGATTTCCCACTGCTTTACATAAGAGATAACTTAACAAAAATATATTCAATAAGGGCAACGAATAATTTTTTTACTCGTTTTGCTAAAAACAAAGTAACAGTACCTTCCTGAAATTACGCAATCAAGTTTTCTGAAAGTAAATGACACATGGTATATGTGTGGGTGTTGACGGAAGGTTAATCAGAGTAGAACTAGGATTCAACAACAAGCATAACATAGTCAATATAACGAAAAGAGGTTTTTGATAAAATCATTACACTGTTCAAAGAGACAGCACCATTCGACGCACTAACGACTCTGCTAAGCTCCTATTCATAAATACAGACACAAATACAAACATACATACGTACGTACATACATATTATTTTAAATAATTCAAAATTTACTGTTACTAACGTTCATTAAACCAATGGATATCTATCTATCTATTTAACTATTGACCGAGGTTACCGTGGTCTTTTCCGTAGGCTTTTTTTCCACGGGTAAACCTCACCTGTCCTCCCCTTTACACTTCATATTGACATTTCTGTGATAACGATCCCTATTGATCAATGTTTTTCCTTTCCCTTTTTTTTCTTCACCCCCCTTTTTTAAAATTTTATTTTATCCCCCCCTTTTTTTGTCCTCTTTCTTTCCATTTACGATCCCTTTTGATCGAAAACCAAACCCCCTTCTTTTACCCCCAAAAGAAAAGCTCTACCTTGTAATTTTGTCCTGTCTGTGTGCAGCCCTGTATGGCTAATAAAGAAACATATCTATCTATCTATCTATTTTCTACGATTTAGTATACAAGAAGTACTTGCGCTGATGAAAATTTTTCAGTGGGTGTAGCACGGCCAATGCGACAAGAGAACTGAGAAAACCAGGATCTGCTAAGGCCTCTCTTAATTAGTTAACCAAGCAAGGTTAAAGAGCTTCTGCCTACCCATGAAGTACTCTTTTCGTACCAGACACCAAATTGACAACCAAACGCTTCATAGGGTGATTAAATAATATTCCGGCGTCCGAGGGGAACAGCTCATACATACAAAAAGAAAATAATAATAATAATAATAATAATAATAACAATTGTGAAAGATGTGTAATTTAAAAATAAGATTTAAAAAATGTAAAAGATATGTAACTTAAAAATATAAGTAAAATAAGATATAAATATAAATGAGATATATAAAAAAAAGTAAAAATATACATAAATATACTTACAGGAATATATATGAGACAAACATATCTACAAGGCCGAAACAGCTGTAAGATGTAATCTATACTTATATTTATATTTACTTATATTTATATTCTCTTTTATATATATTCCTCTTATTATACAACATTACTCTTTTATGAACACTTTTTTATGTACATTCCTTTATGTACACTGATTTGTTCTGCTTTTTATATTTAACCCTACAGTCTCTTATATGGTGGTTTAACAAAGTATGTGATTGAGTATTATCTGGTAATTGATATCTGATTTATATGTATTTCTCCATTTTCTTATCTTGTAAAACGACATATACATATTTACACATATTTGTTGGATGGCCGTTGTCTGCTCATGAGTACCTCTGCCCAACAATCACTCTCCTCGCGAAGCAAGCAAGCCTGGTGGTCTTGCCAGTTTAGTCACCGATGACCCGACTGTTTAACAGATTGTGCTGGATTACATGTTACCCATAGCACTCAAGAACAACCTCTCTCTCTGTCTCTCTCTTTCTCTCTCTCTCACGCACACACACATGAATATGTAAATAGAGACACATATATTTATGTAGTGTACGCACTCTTTTACTATTTTACTTGTTTCAATCATTTGACTGTGGCCATGCTGGAGCACCTCATTTAGTCGAGCAAATCGCCCCCAGGACTTATTATTTGTAAGCCTAGTACTTTTTCTATCAGTCTTTCCTGCCGAACTGCTAAGTTACGGGGACGTAAATACACCGGCATCGGTTGTCAAGCGATGTTGGGGGGGGGGGGACAAACACAGAGACACAAACATATACACATACATATATATACATACATATATATATATATATATATATATATATATGTGTGTGTGTGTGTATACATACATATATACGACGGGCTTCTTTCAGTTTCCGTCTACCAAATCCACTCACAAGGCTTTGGTCGGCCCGAGGCTATAGTAGAAGACACTTGCCCAAGGTGCCACGCAGTGGGACTGAACTTGGAACCATGTGATTCGTAGGAAAGCTACTTACCACACAGCCACTCTCTATGTGAAAGACTAACTGATCAACATGAAAAATTAGAAATCTAGAATTTAATAGTCTGAGTCTTTCTTTGTATGTCGTTGTATGTAAAAAGTATGAGTCGATTTGAACATCACTCTGTTAGTAAAGTCTTAAACTGTTGCATATTGTATGTACTGATAGCAATCACATCTGTTTCATTATCAGTCTCCCAATTATGAGAGGACAATGAAACATTTTCTCGGCAGAGAGTCTTCATATATATAGACACGTAGGCGATATTTGCTTAAAACTTTTTCCTCTCCAAATGGAATGTAGGAAATGTTCTATATTTAGTGATCGGTAGATTATTGTTACCTGCCATGATGATAAGTAATAACTGTATTATCTTTGACAAGCTATCTCACAGTAAACATTATTTTTACTTAATATCCACTGCAGAAGATCTGTTAAAAAACAGCTGCTCATTACACCTATCGATTTCCCCAAAGAACACTTCTTGTTCATCCGCCAGCATGTTGACACATTTTTTTCTCTTAAAACAATCTCAAACGCTGCCATTTTTTCTTCATTCAAGCTGGGTACTGGCATTACTCTACACTAATATATATTACGCATGCAAGAGATGTACCCTGATACGCTAATCCCACTAGTGGCTGGTGTTACAAACGGTATCAAACATGATTGATATTCACTAACTAACTAACTAACTAACTAATAATAATAATAATAATAATAACAACAACAACAACAACAAGGATAATGATAATAATAATAAAAATAATAATAATAATTATCATCATAATCATCATCGTTGTCATCAAAAAATTTTCATTTTGAAATACCACTGCCGTTAATAACAATAGGATATTTATACACATTCAAAGTCCCTTTATTATTGGACATAATTTCATGGCTGTATGTGTGTGAGTATATGTAAATTAAATATGTATACATGCTTTCAGTATAAAATTTATAGCAGGAAAACTGTTTCCTGCATAAGCACACATACACACACGCGCACATACAAGTTGGCCGTTGGGGTAAAGAATGTATGCTTGTGTATTTGCTTTCGGCTGTGATGCCTGGTGTGGAAAGCATTGTTGCCGAAAAAATGATAGTTACATGTGAGCAAATTTTCTATCACGGAGCTGATGTGGCCGGCTAGTGATATTGTCTCTTTTAAGGCAACGAGCTGGCAGAAACGTTAGCAGGCCGGGCGAAATGCGTAGCGGTATTTCGTCTGCCGTTACGTTCTGAGTTCAAATTCCGCCGAGGTCGACTTTGCCTTTCATCCTTTCGGGGTCGAAAATTAAGTACCAGTTACGCACTGGGGTCGATGTAATCGACTTAATACCTATGGCTGTCCTTGTTTGTCCCCTCTGTGTTTAGCCCCTTGTGGGTAATAAAGAAATAGGTATTTCGTCTGCCGTTAAGTTCTGAGTTCAAATTCCGCCGAGGGCGACTTTGCCTTTCATCCTTTCGGGGTCGATTAAATAAGTACCAGTTACGCACTGGGGTCGATATAATCGACTTAATCCGTTTGTCTGTCCTTGTTTGTCCCCTCTGTGTTTAGCCCCTTGTGGGTAGTAAAGAAATAGATATTGTCTCTTTTGGATACTCTCAGAAAGCTCACCACATCCATAGTTCCACTTCCATAGGTCTAGTTGGCCCAGAGATTATAGGCTTTCAACATACAATGTGAGTACTCATTCTATGAATAGCCTTAGAAATAGTTTAGTCTTTAGTCTTTTACTTGTTTCAGTCATTTGACTGCGGCCATGCTGGAGCACCGCCTTTAGTCGAGCAAATCGACCCCGAGACTTATTCTTTGTAAGCCCAGTACTTATTCTATCGGTCTCTTTTGCCGAACCGCTAAGTGACGGAGACATAAACACACCAGCATAGGTTGTCAAGCAATGCTAGAGGGACAAACACAGACACACAAACATATACACACACATACATATATATATATATATACATATATACGACGGGCTTCTTTCAGTTTCCGTCTACCAAATCCACTCACAAGGCATTGGTCGGCCCGAAGCTATAGAAGAAGACACTTGCCCAAGATGCCACGCAGTGGGACTGAACCCGGAACCATGTGGTTGGTAGGCAAGCTACTTACCACACAGCCAATCCGTTTATTCGGATTATTTAATAAATTGGACTTAAACATAAGATTAAACTAATTGTAGCAAGCCATAGTTAACATTCTAACGTACCAATTAGAAATAGTGTAGTTTACCGCATGGTATGTCATCCTGGCCACTGCATTCTTGCTGAACTTTAGGTGTTCCTTTGTGAACCATTCTGTCAAGAACGACGACCACTCATATTCATTAATTTTATTAGTAGCAAAGTGCAGCATGAAACTGAAGATGTACCAAATATGGGTGACACAGATTCTTGGCAGGGTAAAAGGCATCTCGGTTGAAAATGATTAAATAAAACTTCGGCCATATGGTACTAGATTTAAGCAGGCAAACAAGTCCATCATTCCCGCTACATAAAAGAAACACCCCCTACCCTATTGATAGAAGACGTAGAATCGACTTCAGTAACAAGCTAGCAAATATATATAAGGAGAAACGTGTGGGTTTTACAGAAAACAAAATGTAGAGTAAACAATCTAATTTAATCCACAATATAAATACATTAATCCCAGAAACATATATATATATATTTCTCTATTACCCACAAGAGGCTAAACATAGAGGGGACAAACAAGGACAGACAAACGGATTAAGCCCATTACATCGACCCCAGTGCGAAACTGGTACTTTATTTATCGACCCCGGAATGATGGAAGGCAAAGTCGACCTCGGCGGAATTTGAACTCAGAACGTAACGACAGACGAAATACCACAAAGCATTTCGCCCGGCGTGCTAGCGTTTCTGCCAGCTCGCCGCCTTTATAAACATATATATATATATATATATATATATATATATACATATATATATATATATATATATACTTGTGTGTGTCTATGTGAGCGTGTGTGTGTGTCTGTCATCTACTAGATTCTAGCTGGGACATAAAAATTTACTCGAGGTAGGCGACCTCTGCTTTTCCTACAACCTCAAGAAAGCTCTGGAACCTGGAGCATGCATTCCTCACTGTGTCACTGGGAAGGTTTGGAAACACCTCCTTGATCTTGACCACCAGTTCGGGCTTCGTGATACCGGCAGTGAGGTTGGTGTCTTTTACAACTGTGCACCACATATAGTAATCTATGGGAATTACAATCCGGGGAATTAGGAGGCTAGAAACTAGGGCTGGTGGAATTGCAGACATCCTCCGATAAAACGCTCAGACTCTTTCCTGTGATATGGGGAAGAATCAAATTCTGCTGCCGCGCATATGGATTTTTAGAAGCAAATCTATCCAACCAAGGTCTTATCACAGTCACCAGCAGTTATGACATCAGTATTTTGATAATTAGTGCAAATAATCACGATAACAGATTTAGATAGCTTTCCCAATATTTAGATAGCTTTGCGGTCACCATGTCAGATAACTGCTACGCTTTTAGTGTTTATATTCTCGAATACCGTTGACAGTTTACCAACATCTCAAATATTCCTGAAGAAGGAAACATAAAAATAGTTACACTTAGCCCGAGCACAGTGTATATACGTGTATTTTTTCTCTGTGTGTTATGTGTGTGCGCGTGCGAGCAGACCTGGATATGTAGATATAAAAGCAATGGATGACCTCTGAAAATCCACTGTGGCCAACAAATGCTTTGGAACAACGAAGGCTAATGAAGATATCTTAACATCCGCGATTAATCCTTTATTTATTGAAATTACCTTCGAATCCGGAGAGAGTAGACCAATCGTTTGGCATTTATCACGATTTCCAAATGAGAAAGCGAGATAAATTGTAGGAACAATTGTCCAAAATTGGCAGCCACAAATGAAAAGATTGTCTGATTGTCTGAAATGAAGAGAAGAGCTTCAGATATATGTTTGTCTGTCGATAAATGCTATCAGCATAGTATTGTCCAGTATTGTAATCAGGTAACGGGAAACTTTGCGAGATATAAAGAGTGGGATTTATAAATTGCTCTTTATATTCGAAAATGTATGCTTTTTTAAGAATAAATATACAAAAACGAATACATACCTACGTAAGCAGGTTTAAGTAAGATATATTTGAAGGTGCCGAACCGACAGAAACGTCAGCACGCCGCGCGAAATGCTTAGCGGTATTTCGTCTGCCGTTACGTTCTGAGTTCAAATTCCGCCGAGGTCGACTTTGCATTTCATCCTTTCGGGGTCGATTAAAAAAGTACCAGTAACGCACTGAGGTCGATATAATCGACTTAATCCGTTTGTATGTCCTTGTTTGTGCTCTCTGTGTTTAGCCCCAAGTGAGTAGTGAAGAAATAGGTATTTCGTCTGCCGCTACGTTCTGAGTTCAAATTCCGCCGAGGTCGACTTTGCCTTTCATCCTTTCGGGGTCGATTAAATAAGTACAAGATACGCACTGGAGTCGATATAATCGACTTGATCCATTTGTCTGTCCTTGTTTGTCCTCTCTGTGTGTAGCCCCTTGTGGGTAGTAAAGGAACGTTAAGTAAGATATGTTCAATTATTTGCATTTGCACCAGTATCTCTCTTTGTATATATATATATATATATATATATATATATATATATATATGCTTAGATGCATATAAATATTTGAATATATACATATATAAATATGTATGCATGTATGTATATATAATTATGCACACACACCTACACATATACTATATATACAGAGATAGATAGATATCTGTGTGTGGACATTATACGTATACACATATAGATATATACACGCATATTGGTGATTATATATATTTTAAACGCAAATATCTTTGCTGGTAGTACACAGGATAATAAATATATTCGTAAGAGATCTAAATTCACCAGTAGCAAACGTAGATCTAACTATTTATGAACACGCCTACACACACACACCTTTATACATATATATGCACACACACAGACTCAACACACGCACATATACACACACATATATGTATATATATATATATATATATATATATATATGTATATATTTGTATGTGTGTGTGTATACTAATATATTCATATGCCCTGTACAGAAGTGTCCAAAATTGGCGCGTAAGCGCCTTGTTCAATCTGACAGTTTTAGCCTGTGCCGTTGCGGATAACCGAATTTAATTATTTATATTCCACTTCCGGTGTTGAGTACTTAATCTTCCGTTCGATACCATTCGCGTACATATATACATATACATACATATCTCTCTCACTCTCTCACTCTTTCTCTGTGTGTATATATATATATATATATATATATATATATATATGTGTGTGTGTGTGTGTGTGTGTGTGTGTGTGTGTGTGTGTGTGTGTGTGTGTGCATGTGTGCATGTATATATATATATGTATATATAATATATATACACATATTTCTCTCTCTCTCTGTATATATATATATATATATGTGCATATATATGTATATATATACGTATATGTATATATATATATATATACATATGTATATACATATGTATGTGTGTGTATATATAAGCACATATTGACATATATTTATATATATATATTCATATATGTATATTACGTAAATACATATATACATACACACACACATGCAAACATACGCACATGCACATAAAGTGAGACATATGAAGGTGATTATATTCGTCCAAAAAATAATACATACATGTATACGCACACATATGTATATATACATATATATATATATATATATTTATGAGTTTGTGTGTATTGACATTCGGGACGTTCATAATAATCTTACAGATATATGTATTCATATATCGGTACGTATATAAATTCGCACTCTGTAAAACAATGCAAGATATAAGTACGGATGGTTTGTATATGTTTATATACCTATATTTCAAAACAGGGACATATGGATGTACATATGAAATGACTTGGCTGCAAACTCATACTTACCTATAGACGTACACATATATGCATTCATATATGTAGATATACATAGAGGCATAAGTGATATGTGTGGAGGTGTAATGGCCCAGTGGTTAGGGCAGCGGACTCGCGGTTGTAGGATCACTGTTTCGATTCCCAGACCGTGCGTTTTGAGTGTTTATTGGGCGAAAACACCTAAAGCTCAATAAGGCTCCGGCAGGGGGATGCTGGCGATCCCTGCTGTACTCTTTCTTCTGTTGGCCTGCTCGCTTAGCCAGTGGGGTGGCGTCATTTGAAGGCTAAAACAATGCGACGCGCATTGTGACCAGCGATGTGTAGCAACATCTGATAGACTGGTCGTTCACGGTGATAAGTGATACGTATATGTATACATACATATATGCATACACGCCCACACACACATATGTGCAAATATACACATACAGACACACACACAAATATATATATATATATATATATATACATACATATACGTATATATATATATGAATGCATATATATATATATATATATATATATCAGTGCTTTTCAAACTTTTTGCTGGAGCGAAACGCCAAGGAAACATTCCACTGGCTCGATGAACGCCTGTGCAATAATTTAATAGTCTTATGCACACATATCTGCACAGGAGAATTAAAAATTACTGCCGATTTTAGCAGTTTTGTAACTTCTTGCAGAACCCCTGGACTGTGCTGCCGGAACCCTAAGGTTCCACGGAACCCTGGTTGAAAACCACTGATATATATATACATATACATATATATACATATATATTTATCTATGTATATGTATGTATTTTCATACATACATACGCTCATACATATATACATACGTTTGTTTTTTAAGTGCTTTGGTTTTACTGATATCGCCCTTTTAAGTAGAAAGAATAGCCAAAACTTTTTGACTGCTATTTCTAAATTCGGTATGTGGTGAGGCAAATCGTTGCTGAACCCTTAATTAATTAGTATTACTTAAACCTTCCTTGAATGGGTCTTTTACATGCCGAACTCTACTTGGTGAAATTAATGATTATTTCTAAATTAATTAATTTCACCCTATATTATTGATAACTGTATTTCATCCCAGTAAAAAAACCGTAGCATCTTATTTTGGCAGCACGCTGGCGGAAGTGGGAAGGTGATTTACTTTCATTCACCCTTTGAATTCGTTGGTACTGGTAAGGCTCACGCTCGCTCTGATACCATGAGTTGAGGTGATGTCTTCTAGTGCCTTCAAATTTAATACACAATTATTAATAATTGAGACACAATTATTTATAATTGAAGAATCCTACGCTGAGGAGGAAATAGTCAGGTACGAGGGGCGTTCAATAAGTAATGCCCCTAACCCACTTGCATTTGTTTAATCTAGCTGAAAATTTACATGTGCAATTATTTATATCTCTATAGATTAAGTGGCAAATTACAGCTCTGAACTAATTGTGGTTTCCGATTTACAGGTGTTTGAACTGAGTCAAGTGTGAAATGGAGCATGTTGAGTGTCGAGCAGTGATCCGGTTTTTGTATTTGAAAGGACGCACACCACGGGAGACTTTTGATGAAATGAAAGTAACTTATGGTGATGATGCCCCGTCATATGACCTTGTAAAACGCTGGCATTGTGAATTCAAACATGGTCGGAACTCTGTGGAAACAGCTCCCAGATCTGGTCGCCCCCTTCTGCCATTGATGAGGCATCTGTCTTTCAAGTTGAGGCTGCCATTTTGGAAGATCGATGCATAACTATTCGCCAAATAGCCCATGAGGTCAAGATTAGTATCGGGTCTGTGGAAACAATCATTGATGACCATTTGCATATGC